>NC_057795.1:481817817-481820547 GCF_018294505.1 Triticum aestivum
GTCGAAACGGGGGTCCTGTTGATCGGGAGGGGTGTGGCATACCGCAAAACGGACAAAACGGACTTATGTTGGAGCGCTATGGTCGAAACGGGGGTCCTGTTCATCGGGAGGGGTGTGGCGTACCGCAAAACGGACGAAACGGACTTGTGTTGGAGCGCTACTGTCGAAATGGGGGTCCTGTTCATCGGGAGGGGTGTGGCGTACCTCAAAACGGGACTCCACGGGATACTGTTCATCTCCACCGTCGACCTCCTCCAGTCTCCACGGGCGATCGTTGACCTCCTCCAGCCTCCACGGGCTCCTGTTCATCCAGCCTCCACCGCGTGTCGTGGTTCTAAGTCTGACAGTAGAATAGGGGTAGGATAACGGAGCATGATCTATCGAGATGCATATGGGTGACACAGTGGTTTTAGCGAGTTCGGGCCTCTCACGATGGAGATAACGACCCTACGTTTCGTGCTCCGGAGAGGCTTTGTTTTTATCTGAGTATATATCCGGAGATTACAATGTGTGTGTAAGCGAGGAACGGATCCCCATGCCTGAGCTAAGTCCTGAGACTAATGGTGAAAAGAGAGAGAGGTGGAAGAAAAGAGCCCCCCAAGTCTAGTGGTGGGGGGTGGCTTATATAGAGTGCGCCACCTCCTCACCTCCTATGTTACAAAGTGGGGTATGAATGCTATAATGACAGCCCACTATTAAGCCTTCACTATTAGAAAGATGCCGACTGCTTTGCTGCCTGCTGGTCTTCGTATATCCGAGTGAGTCGTACGGTCAAGTGGTGAACTGTCATCCGAGTGGATGGTATATTGCTTGGTCGAGAGGACAGTGTGCCTATATGAAATTGACCTGGACCCACATGTTGTGTGGACCCCACGCTTCATGATATTTCGACCCTTCGTGGGCCTACCTGTTATGTATATCCCCAACATTAGCCCCCGAATCGATTGCGATTTTGCAGAACGAGTTGGTGTAAGACACAGTTTGGTCCGAGTGATTACAGAAATACTCGGTACATGTCGTCGCGCTTTCAGACAACCAAGGTTTGAACAAAATCTCAATGGATTCCGGTACCATGCTTCCCGACTGATCGAGGTATGTGTCTGTGAGGAGCAACTTGGTGACATTCGTTCATCTCTCGGGAGAGGTTTAACTCGTGATCTGAGTATGGGTGTGTCATTAAATCTGTGCGACCAAATTGACACATGGACTGTTCTCTTAGAGAGATGCCATTCTTATCCCGGAGGAACATCAATACGAGTCGGTTTTAGATCCACACTTGTGAGTTTCACACTTTGAGTCCTAGAAGAAGGCTCAAAACAGGTCCACGGAGGAGCGTTAAACTCGCCTTATAGAATATTTTTTGGAGTGATTTGGAGCTGGGCCTGCATCGAGTGACTGATTACTCGGAATTTCTTCACGCCTGGAACGTGTCTTTTTTGTTGTTTGGCTGTCACTCGGGTTGGGCGGACCGTTCCGAGTGGATACCATTCCAGTGGGGGCACGCTGAGTGCACCCACTGGGTGTAGTCTCCGAGACTGCTGTCGACTGCGGGCAGTCGGCGGGAGTCTTAGAGCCTGTCTTTTTGTTGTTGTTTGGCCGTCACTAGGGTTGGGCGGACCGTTCCGAGTGGATACCATTCCAGTGGGGGCACGCTGAGTGCACCCACTGGGTGTAGTCCCCGAGACTGCTGTCGACTGCGGGCAGTCGGCGGGAGTCTTAGAGCCTGTCTTTTTGTTGTTGTTTGGCCGTCACTCGGGTTGGGCGGACCGTTCCGAGTGGATACCATTCCAGTGGGGGCACGCTGAGTGCACCCACTGGGTGTAGTCCCCGAGACTGCTGTCGACTGCGGGTAGTCGGTGGGAGTATGAGAGAACTAAAACTCTTCTTATCTGGTACTGATCGAACTTGTTCTTCTCTGACTCGGAGGTCGAGTAATACTGGAGATGGGTTTGCATCGAGCAAAATGTTTCTTTCTGAGTCCTCTTCCAGTGGGGGCACGCTGAGTGCACCCACTGGGTGTAGTCCCCGAGCCTCTGTCGGACTAGATGAGTCTGGCAGAGGGTTTAAGTCTCTCAGTAAACCTCCATGCAGTTGGCATGGCAAATATCTTTGTCTGGAATTGAATCAATCGGATGGATGCGTAACGAGGTGGTTGTACGAACAATGAGTAAGGTCGCCTGTACGATTCAGCGATGGCGCTTCATTTTTACCCTTTTGCATGAAAAGGGGTATTTATCCAAGTGGACGTGCTTCACTTATAGATCTTCGGCGAACCGAGCATGTATGGTCAGAAGAATATCTTGATGTGATCAACAGGTTGACCAAATGGGCGTAACCCCTGAGGGTGACATGGCCAACTGCCGCGCGTAGGCCCCGAGTGATGCTCGAAGGAGGTAAGCTTGCTACAGAGTGTGATATGAGGTTTGACCATATGAGTAACTTAGCCGTTCCCGTGCTGGGGGTGTAGAGGTAAAGACATGTCCAACTGATGGTGACGCGCGGGGCGGCCGAGGGGCGAGGACGTGTATAACCGAGTGGCGACGTGCGGGGCGGCCGAGTGGTGAAGACATGCAAAACCGAGTGGCGCCGCGCGGGGCGGGCGAGTGGTGAAGACGTGCAGAACCAAGTGGCGATGCGCGGGGCGGCCAAGTGGTGAAGACGCACACAACCGAGTGGAGACGCGCGGGGCGGACGAGTGATGAAGACGTGCGCAACCGAGTGGCGACGCGC
>NC_057795.1:481821557-481823047 GCF_018294505.1 Triticum aestivum
CGGGGCGGCCGAGTGGTGAAAACGTGCAGAACCAAGTGGCGATGCGTGGGGCGGCCAAATGGTGAAGACGCACACAACCGAGTGGAGATGCGCGGGGCGGACGAGTGATGAAGACGTGCGCAACCGAGTGGCGATGCGCGGTGCGGCCGAGTGGTGAAGACGTGCAAAACCGAGTGGCGCCGCGCAGGGCGGCCGAGTGGTGAAAACGCGCAAAACCGAGTGGCAACGCGCGGGGCGGCCGAGTGAAGGACTAAGTGTCCAGCTGAGTGGCAAAAATGGTCCTTGAAGGAGTTAGCCAGATGCTTTTGAAGCTGATGTAGCGACAAGGTCGGTGTAGTGTGGCTGTGGCGCAACAAGACCGGTGCGACAACTGAATTTGAGTAGGAACGAAGATGGCACGCAGAGTGTCTGGGTGATTATGAAATTTGTCAAAGTGACGGATCGAATGTACTTGTTGAAGTGAAGGGTCTGATTGGTGATGAAGTACTCGACCACTTAGGAGAGTGTCATTCCAAATGAGATGCAGCCCCCGAGTGCGGCGTAGCCCCCGAGCATACTACAGGCTTCGACAACGGACATGTCGGAATATGAGAAATGTAGTTTTGAATGGATGATTTGTAATTCATCGAGTCGGATTTGGGCAAAGATGAGGAGAAGCTTCCGAGTGATGCTCGGAAGAAGCAAACTCGCAAAAGAGTGAAGTGTGAAGTTTAATTATGAAAGGGACTTATCTGTCTCATGCCCGACGAGGTCTATATCATTGATACGATGAAGAGAATTCCATAGAGGGGTTGGCCGGACGTGTTTGAAATCAACAGGGCGACAAAGTCAGTGTTGTGGTGCGCTAGGACCAGTATGGAGACCGAGTCCGAGCAGCGATGAAGTTGGCGCGTAGGGCCGTCGAGTGATCGCGTTAACTTGTGTAAAAAATGGCACAAGTCAACACAATAATTTCTTGAGGAAATTTGATGTGTGCTGAAATGATTTGTGTGAATAACACCCATAGACACCCGCTGGGAGTGCAAGGGGCTTGCTGGTTGACCAGCAAAAGTTTAAAAGAGCGAAGGATTCGTTCGCACTTGTCGAAGCGAGAGATCCTACTGAACTTGTTGGAATACTGGCTAAAATAAAACGTAAGTGTAGTGTTTTGACTGAGTTGCAGCCCCGGAGGACCGATGCAAACTCGAAATGAAGAACGACACATGGTGTTCGTGAATGATATATGCGAAAAAAAGGAAGTTGGACTTCGGAGTCACATAACCAGTACTAAGCAAGTATGTGAAAATAAGCAGTCGAGCGTAGAGGTACACTCGGTGGTGTGGCCTCCGAGTGAACCTGATGTGTGAATTATGGAATACTCGGGAAGACGAAAATAACAGAATGTAAAATGACTTAGCTGTCTGAAGGCGCGCAGGGCGGTCGAGTGGTGATGAGGTGACCAACCGATTGGCGACGCGCGGGGCGGCCGAGTGCTGATGAGGTGATCAACC
>NC_057795.1:481823980-481826614 GCF_018294505.1 Triticum aestivum
AGTGGTGATGAGGTGACCAACCGGGTGGCGACGCGCGGGGCTGCCGAGTGGTGATGAGGTGACCAACCGATCGGCGACGCGCGGGGCGGCCGAGTGGTGATGAGGTGACCAACCGATCGACGAGGCCCGGAGCGGTCGAGTGGTGATGAGGTGACCAACCGAGTGGCGACGCGCGGAGCGTCCGGATGATGTAGACGCGCCGCGAAATGGTGACGTACGGAGCGGCCCACTGACGAGGGTGTGTCCAACCGTACGGCACGCGTGGGGCAGCCGAGTGAGGAGGCGCTGAGTGACGACCCGTGGGACGGCTGAGTCGGAGCATGTCGATGAAGTCAAGCCCAACCGAGTGATAGTGCGTGGGCAGTCGAGTGGAGTTGTCGACGACGTGTTGTGCAGTCGATTGAGTTGCTTCATCGTCCAGGAGCCGAATCTGATCGAAACAAAGGGGAGGTGGGCCTTTCGCCGCAACTGCCACCGTTGTTGTGATTGTTCCGCCGATGACGCTCCTGTGAGAGTTAGCAATAAATCCCTAATAATTACTAGGTGTAATTGTTTGGCTAACTGATGCATTGAAGGAGTCGTCCACGCCTAACGCAATGAAGGAGTTGTTCACGCCCAACGAATTGATGGACTTGCCCCACGTTCAGAACCGGTTTATTGCCAGATCGTGGGAGGTCCACTGCTCGTTTGAATCCAGCGATGTGGACCAGGCGACGTTGGTGGAGATGACCTGCAGTCGATTGCCGCCGTCCAGTATTTGTGTGCATAATCTGCATGAAAGAGGTATTAATGCTAATTAGCAAGAATTAAATACGATCCTGCATGTAATGGGAGTTTCCTTTTCCCAGGGATTGTTTCTCCCACTGCATGCGGGGGCAGCCCAGAGGAGAGCTCCGCTGCGGCGGAAACTGCCAGTCTGGCCGGAATCGGTCGGCAGCCAAGAGGTGGCGACGAGGTCGATGAGCGACTGACTGCGGCCCATCGGAGACGCGGGCCGGTGCTGCCAAGGGCGAGACTGACGCGCGCACTGGTGGTCGTGTTTTACTGCTCAAGGAGCTGGAGTTGTGCGCCGGTCAGAGCCGTGCTTGGACGCTCGCGGAGCCGGGCCGAGTGCAGGCAGCCGTGCCTCACCGTCCGAGGAACCGGGTCGAGCGTTGGTCGCCAGGGTCTGCCGCCCGCAGGCCGGGCGTTAGCAGCTGAGCGTGTGTGGGCGCTGGGTGACGACGTCGCAGTTGAAGTCGGAGATGACGCCGGGCCGGACCGTGATGGGGACGTGCATGGAGGCGCGGTTAGCTTCTTGCTCCAATGTCGGGATCGAGCGGGTGCCTCCACGGGGGAGAATTGTGCCAGATGACCAGCGTCGGAGGGAGGAGGTGCCGCGCGTGGGGATGTCGTAGACGAGGCCGAAGACGACGCAGTGGATGCCTCACCGGAGGGCGTTTGTGCGAGCTCGCCGGCAGTGTCGTAGACGAGGCCGGAGACGACCCAGTGGACGCCTCACCGGAGGGCGTTTGTACGACCCGCGCGAGTGGTCGTTTGTGGTGGTTGCCATTGATGATGATCCCGTGAAAAGGCAAAAAAGAAGGAACGACTTGTTCTTTTCTCTTCTCCTCTGCTTCATGACCGATCATGCATGGGTGTGTCTGATCCTACAGGAGGAAAAGACAAACTTATTGTTAGACAATTTATTGTAAAAAGACTAGATCAAATGAATACTTCCCTGATCCTTTTGCTTGTACGAATGGCGCGATGGCCAGAACTTCAGCGGCCAATTTCTCTGGCGATGGTAGTTGATCCGCTGTCGAAGATTGAAGAAAAACCATTTGCACCATGGCTCGATAGACGCCAGGCCCCACGGTGGGCGCCAACTGTCGTGGTTCTAAGTCTGACAGTAGAATAGGGGTAGGATAACGGAGCATGATCTATCGAGATGCATATGGGTGACACAGTGGTTTTAGCGAGTTCGGGCCTCTCATGATGGAGATTACGACCCTACGTCTCGTGCTCCGGAGAGGCTTTGTTTTTATCTGAGTATATATCCGGAGATTACAATGTGTGTGTAAGCGAGGAACGGATCCCCATGCCTGAGCTAAGTCCTGAGACTAATGGTGAAAAGAGAGAGAGGTGGAAGAAAAGAGCCCCCCAAGTCTAGTGGTGGGGGGTGGCTTATATAGAGTGCGCCACCTCCTCACCTCCTATGTTACAAAGTGGGGTATGAATGCTATAATGACAGCCCACTATTAAGCCTTCACTATTAGAAAGATGCCGACTGCTTTGCTGCCTGCTGGTCTTCGTATATCCGAGTGAGTCGTACGGTCGAGTGGTGAACTGTCATCCGAGTGGATGGTATATTGCTTGGTCGAGAGGACAGTGTGTCTGTATGAAATTGACCTGGACCCACATGTTGTGTGGACCCCACGCTTCATGATATTTCGACCCTTCGTGGGCCTGCCTGTTATGTATATCCCCAACACCGCGCGCTACTCCACCTGCTACTGTTCAACCACCCCTCCACCTTCTAATATTCATCCAGACCTCCACCGTGTACTGTTCATCCAGCCCTCCACACCACGGTGTTCTGTTCAACCACCCCTCCACGGCCACCCCTCCACCATCTATTGTTCATCCAGCCCT
>NC_057795.1:481826926-481840514 GCF_018294505.1 Triticum aestivum
GTTAGCAGCAGTAGCGAAGGAATCGCTCCATCGGGTTCAGTTAACAACCATCGATCAATCGCTCGGGTTAAGTAACGCGTAGCCTGCAGTGCAATTGCTCGGGTTCAGTTAGAGCCCAACGCCCCGCTCGGGTTCAGTTAGAGCCAACGCCTTGCACACACGCACATACGTGTACGAGAGAAACACGCATCGCTCGGCCCCTGACCTCCCACCGTAACCGGCAACTCCCCAAAATTTTCCTCCCCCTCGCTTCTACCACGGTTTTTTCCGTCATGGACGGCCCAAAGAATGCCATGCAGCTGCGTCTCCGGCCCGCCCATGACGAAAAGCCCATTTTCTTTCATGATTTTTTGTCATAGAAGTAGGAGCCCACCACATCTATGATGATACCGGGTTTTGTCACAATTATCGTCATAGAAGTGTCATATGTATGACAAATTTTTTTTTCGTTCGGCCCAAAATGTCACGGATGTGTCTTTTTTTGTAGTGTTTAAGTCTCAGGGGATACTGATATACATAATTATCATATTTTTATATTTACCCTTATATCTTTCAAATACTGGTCCATGGATCTAGCAAGCCCATCCTGAGCGGCTCGGATGTACGCATCACCTGAGTTGAAGGCATTAAAAGCCTCATTGGAAAAACCAGGGTCACGGAGTGCGGCCCGCTGGCGCCGATGATTCATGGCGCTCTCGACTTCAGAATTTGTGGCGGACATTTTGTCCGAATCCTCTGTTTGAGGACAGTCCGGTGTCACTCCCGTGTTGGCCTCCGTCCTCAAGACCGGGTCTAGAATCATGCTAGTGGAGGCATGGTTGGCAGGACCCTCGGACATAGTTCAGCGGATGTTCTGTCTGCTAAACACACAACGGATAGTGTCATACTTTAAGATGATGAACTGTGGAGCATATTCAAAACCATACCTCCTTAAAGACGGCTCCGCTATATTTTTGTCCGCCTTTCTTTTTAAAGGCCTACCCGACACGGGCGCCCCTTGTTGGTGAGTCGCCTCGGGTTCGGCATGGCACGCCGATCGTCTTTCCTTTAGAGCATAAGAATTGCACGGTGGGTAAGATGGAAGGAATAAATCTTTTCTGGAAGATAAGTCTCTTGTTTACTTACATGTGATACAGGGAGGAGGCCGGGATAGTCAGCAATGATGGCCACCTCTGTGCCGTCACAGCTCGCCTGGTGAAACACCCCTTCCACGAGCTCCACGAATATATCTGGATCCTCTTCAAATCCGGGGTCGAGGGCCCGGTTGCGGTCCTCTAGCTGTGGAGCCGGGCTATGGAACTCCCTGATTAGTTTTCGCCATTCCTGTTACATTTAGACAGAGTAAATATTTATGAAAACAAAGGCTTAGGGAATAAATAGAGTAGAGTAATGGATGGCAACTCAGCCAGCTTGGAGGGTTGTACATGGAAAATCCATCCCGTGGCTTAATACGGACGAACTCCTCTCTTTCCCCCTTGTACAAATCAGACAGTATTTCCACCAGAGCGGTGGTGGGTTCTGGGCCTTATCAGCCACGGCGGGTGGCATCGTCGTCTCCATTAAAGTGCCACATGGGATGCCCTCGGTATTGGAGTGGCTGAACCCTCCGCGTTATGGATATCGCCATATCCTCGACTATTGATAATCCGGACTGAGCGAGTATTCTTATCTTGCTCATCAATTGAAGGACCTCCCTGTTATCTTCCTCTCTGGGGCTCTGGGGACGCCAGTTAAGGCATTTTTTCAGTGGGGCGTTTGTAAACTCGGGAGGACCCATTCGGATTTGGTCAGGAAGGGAGACGTCCTCAATATAAAACCACTCAGAGGGCCACTCTTCGGGTGCCTTCTTCAGTGTGCCGGACAAGTATCCGGTCCCGGCAATGCGCCATATTTCAGCTTTGCCCACTTGGAATATTGATCCCCCTTGATTACGGGGGACGAGGCAGAACACCTTCTTCCATAGCTCGAAATGGGCTTCGCAGCCCAAGAATAGCTCGCAAAGAGTGACGTAACCTGCGATGTGCAGGATGGAGGCAGGTGTGAAGTTGTGCAGCTGGAGGCCATAGAACTCCAGAAGACCGCAGAGAAATAGATGGATTGGAAATCCGACACCCCGCAGCAAGTAGGAAACAAGGCATACTCACTCCCCCTGGATGGGTTGGGAAAGTTCTCCGCCTGCTCCCCGCCGTCGAAGGAAGCCAGTCCAGCTCGAATGTGGACTAAATATGCAGGAGGTAGGTACCCTTGGGTCTGCATCTTCACTAATCGGCCATGAGATATGATACACTTCTCCCAATCGCCCGACTTGGTGTTGCGAGAGTGGGAGGAAGAGCTGCGAGCACCGGCCATGTTGGAGTGGTTTTTTCGGGAGCGCTCTAATGATTCCTCGCTTTGGGGGGGGGGTGCTGTGGATCGGATCTGAAGATCCCCATCTCTTTAATAGACAATTTATTTACATGGCTAGGGTGGAAAATGTAAAAATGCCCCGCCTTCTCGCATTTGCTCGACACGTGGAGGCTGAGACCGTTAATGTGCAGAAGCCGATGAACGTAACATTAAATGGGGAGCCGGACACTGCTTTTTATGATAGGTACTTTGAAGGATTCGGAGAAGGAACCCGCCTTGCAATGCCAAAGACAATATGCACGCTGGACTCATTGTCATTGAAGCTTGGTTCGGGGGCTACTGAGGCAGTCCTGGATTAAGGGGTCCTCGGACAGCCGGACTATATGCGTATGCCAGACTGTTGGACTAAGAAGATACAAGATAGAAGACTTTGTCTGGTGTCCGGATGGGACTCTCCTTTGCGTGGAAGGCAAGCTTGGTAGTTAGGATATGAAGATTCCATTCTTTGTAACCGACACTGTGTAACCCTAGCCCCCTCCGGTTTTCTATACAAACTGGAGGGTTTAGTCCGTAGGACAACAACAATCATAACCATAGGCTAGATTCTAGGGTTTAGCCTCTACGATCTCGTGGTAGATCAACTCTTGTAATACTCATATCATCAAGATCAATCAAGTAGGAAGTAGGGTATTACCTCCATCAAGAGGGCCCGAACCTGGGTAAACATTGTGTCCCCCGCCTCCTGTTACCATTAGCCTTAGACGCACAATTCGGGACCCCCTACCCGAGATCTGCGGGTTTTGACACCGACAACCGCGGCGGGCCATTAAATCTCTAGTACTAGCCGACTTCGTCGCCGAGTGGATAGATGCCGAACTCCCTAAAGAGTCACTCCAAAAAAATACACTTCCATGATGATACGTGTTTGTCACAGTAGGTTGCATTTTTTGTCATGCATGTACATCCATGACGATTTTATGACATAATCAAGATAGTCATACCTGTGCTGTCGTAGAAGTGTTCCATGACATTACCAAAATTATCATCACGAAAGTGTCCACTTCCATGACGATAAATCGCGCGTCATAGAAGTGCTTTCGTCAAGGGTGACCGACACGTGGAATCCACTGTAACGGAACGCCGTTAAGCTATCGGGTCCAGTTTTGGATCCGATAACCCATTAACAGCCCCGACCAATGGAGATTTTCCACGTGTAAATTCATCATTGGCTGGAGGAAACATGTGTCGGCTCGCCGTTGGGACAGATGTCATCCACTCATTGGGCCCAAGGCGCCTATGATACGTTGACACGTGGCACGGCCCAACAGAGGCCCATTCCTGTGAAAAGGCCGACCCATTTGACTTGGTCAAAAGGTGGCGGGCCGGCCGACGAAAAGCCCGTTAACGGCCTGTTCGCATATAGCCCATTTACAGCCCGCTAACCCAGGGTCCGTTATAACCTCTCCGAATTAGGCCCAGTAGCATCATCTGGGTCGTCCAATATGATTCCAGCCCGTTTTAACTTCTGGCCCATGTATGGCCCATGACTTCTTTCGGCCCATGTGAGGCCCTTTGTAACTCTTGGCCCATTAACGGCCCGTGGTGAAACTGGCCCGTAATGAACAGTGTATCACTGTATACCCATTACCGGGCCATTATTCCATTGGGCCATTTCCAGCCCAAGTTATCTTTCGGCCTTCTCAGGGCCCATTTATTCTTGGGCTCATTTCCAGCCTTTAGTTACTTATGGCCCGTTACTGTCATTTTCTGCTTGTGGGCCAAATTCAGCCCGTCGTTACAGTCGTCCCGTTTGTGGACCGTTAATACGTTGGGCCGTTTTCATGTAAAAAAACCCGTTGGGCTGTTTTCATAGAGTTATCAAATACAGCCTATTAACGGCCCGTTATGGTCCATTGCCGGCATTCTGGGAACAGGAGTCCCCAGACTTGCCCGCCTACGGCCTGGGCATGGCTCAAGTGATGGCCCAGTACGACCCATCTTCATCGGTGCAAGACTCAAGACCCTCGCGGGGGGCCAAGCCTTGCGGGGCGGTCGACACGAGGCTTCTTCAGGAGTGGACTCACTAGGCAGGCTCGCGAGGAGGCGGAGAGATCAAGGCAAGGGTACCTTGCGAGGTGCTCGGGACGCAATCCGTGACGATCGAGACCGGGCGGGCGCGAGGCGAGCACCGGCCCGCGCAGTGTCCTTGTTTCCTCTTTCATGCAAAGGGGGCAAGCACAGGTGTGGAGTACCGAGGCATCAGGCAAAGGTTGCCATTTCAGCGCAATGAGACCAAGTCCTGCAGGGCCGCAGGATGGACGTCACCGTGGAGCCCAAGGCGGCGTCATCACCAGTGCCTTTGGCAGCCAAAGACCAACTTTCGTCAGGGTAACTTGTACTAGATGTTCCCCTTCAAAATGGTCGTTGTTGGCGCCCTTCCCGCTCAATATTTGGGAAGAGGACCAGGGCCTCTATATATAGGGCTAGCCACCACAGTAGAGGGCATCTCATCGAGTGCTCATTAGATCGATAGGTGACCGAACTCACCCAAGCAGTTCACCGCAGCAGCTCAAGAACACCTCTCGCGAGGCTGTTCGTCCTTTGTACTGTTCATCATCAGCCCCTGACGCAATCCACCATACCACACATTGGAGTAGGGTATTACACCACAACGGTGGGCCGAACCAGTATAAATCTGGTGTCCCTTGTGTTGTTCATCGTTTTAGCTTAGATTCTTGCAAGGCGATCGGATGTAGAGTCGTAGGGGAGAGATCTTTGCGCGTACCCCAGAGTTCGAACCTCAAGGGTCTGCCGGATCCCGGAATCCGACGCTAGGTAGGGGAGCTCCGGAATCTTTCTTCCGCTATTTCGCATTCGATCTCCCCTCGTGTCCATGGCTGACGCTCGCCGGGCTCGCGCCGAGTGTCGGGTTGCTCTCGCTGCACGCGTCACCCAAATGGCTCTCATCGGCGGATGTCCCCATCGTTCCCCATTGCCTGCCTGCAACACCGCCACCGGCCAGGCGGGGAACGAGCAGCAGGCCTCATCGCTGCACCCTTCGTTGCGGCGGGAAGGCCGCACCGCCACCCCGTCACTGTCTCCAGCTGGTTCGTCGTCCCACGCCCGTCGCGCCCCCACGGACGCGCACGCCGCGCTACTCCTGGCGCATGAGCTTCTACATTATCGTCCCGTCAATGACCTCTACGAGGAGTGGCTCACTCACATCACTGAGCTCGTCAGCGCCGCATGGGGCACCCCTGCGTCGTCCCTCTCGCTGCCCCGCCCTCCGTACTGTGTGGGTGGTGCAGCCCAGGAGGTGCCTCCGCCACCTCCTCCCCAAGAAGGCGCCCTGGCTCCTAGGAGCGCGGCCCCGAGACGGGATCCACCTCGTTCGGCCCACGCGTGACAAGAAAGGAGCTGCCAAGAAATCCCTCATCCCCAAGAAGGTGCTCGCGTGCTCGCGGCACCGGCATGCCATGACCGCATCCCTGCGCCAGCACGTCAAGAGCCCGCGCTGCTCCAGGCAGCGACGTGCAGGAACCCTCAAGAGCAAGCCCCGCATCAGCAGAGAGCTCCAGTGGCCACCGCAGGCTGCTGCGCCTTCACCACCGAGCTACACAGTGTCGCCTGGCCAGGCAAGTTCAAACCCGACCTGCCTCCTCGCTACGATGGCACTGCCGACCCCGCGGAGTTCCTACAGCTCTACGAGCTGGGCATCGAAGCCGCCAACGGGACGAGAAGGTCATGGCTAACTAGTTTCCCATGGCACTCAAGGACGGTGCCCGCACCTGACTCCTGAACCTGCCCCTGGCACGATCTCCTCCTGGGACGAGATGCGCACTCGCTTCATCGCCAACTTTCAGGGCACTCGCGACCGTCCGCCGGCCGTGGGTGACCTGTGCCGCATCAAGCAGCAACCCGGGGAGACCTTGCAGAAGTACATCCAGCGCTCCAACAACGCCCGCCTTAAGATTCCCAAGGTGATCGAGGAGGCCATCATCTCGGCCGGATGGCGTCCGCGACGTCAAGATGAAGGAGGAGCTGGCAATCCACAAAGATCTGTGCACGTCTCTGGAGTTGTTCAACCTGGCGACCAAGTGCTCAAGGGCTGAGGAGGGATGCCTTTGCCTTCTCGAGCTCCGGGATGCAGATCCAGAAGAGAAGAAAGCCAAGGCCAAGGATGTGAAGCGCAAGGGAGCGGATGTGCTTGCAATAGAGCCGTACACGAAGCACGGCAGGGACCAGCCGGAGTCATCCAAGGGCAGCCGTTACTGTGTGTACCACGACCTCCATACCCACAACACCTACAATGCCAAGAGCTCAGGGCCGTACGAGAAGGCCGTGTTGGTCGACGCCCCAAGCGCAATGATCGGGGCTACGGCCGAGGCGGAGGAAGAGGTGGAGGACGATGGGACGATCGTGGCCTTCGCCAGGGGTGGCGTGACCGTCCTCGCGAGGATCGTTGGCAGGACCAACCTCACCAGGGAGCTTGGAGGGATCAGCCTCGTGAGGATCGTCCGCAAGGCAACGCAGGGCTTCCTCCTCTGCCGCCACCACCAAGAAGGAATGACGACAATCATCAGGACGAGGGAGCTGGGGGCTTCCAGGAGCCACGTGCAATCGCTTGCATCTTGGGCGGCGCTCAGGCTCTAGCCTCTCAGCGCATCTTCAAGCAGTTTGCTCGCAAGGTGAATGCAGTCCTCCCCAAACCTGAGGCCACGCGCCCCCTCAGGTGGTCCGCGTGTGACATCACGTTCATTTTGGCCGATCAGCTCAAATGCGCGGCAACATTCGGTGTTCTCCCGATGCTCTGTTCCCTAGTCATCAGCAATGTGCAAGTTACCAGGACCCTCATTGACGGCAGACCAGGGCTCAACATCCTGTCCGTCGAAACGTTCAACAACCTTCAAGTGCCATAAGATCAGCTTCAACCTACCAAGCCTTTCTCAGGAGACACTGATGGTTCCACTGTCCCGATAGGGCAGGTCCGCCTCCCTGTCACCTTTGGGCAGCGCAAGAACTACCGTACCGAGCTCATTGACTTCGACGTCGCCCACATTCGCCTGCCATACAATTCCATCCTCGAGTATCCCACTCTGGCCAAGTTTATGGCAATGACTCACCATGGCTACAACGTCCTCAAGATGCCAGGAAGTGGCAGAGTCATCATGGTCCCCTGTGAAGAGAAGGATGTGGTGTGCTCTCTCGAGCGCGCCTTCCAAGCCGCGTCAATCGAGGACCCAGACAGCAAGAGTGGAGACCTTCCTAAAGGAGCTCCCAAGAAAAAGATGACATGACCTAGGTCAAGGCCTCGGGAGGCAGTCACCTCCGGAGGCGCCACATCCGGGCATGCACGCATCCAAGGGGCGCCACCCTCCGTCGCATAGGGGGACATGCCCGACGCCCTCCTTGGGCAAGGCTCGGGGGCTCTCTCCTAGGGAGCCACTGACTTTGCCAAGATCACGAGGTAGGCGCGCGGGAACTACTTGGAGGTGTGCTTCGCGGCACATTTCCCTCGGGAAGGCGTAAGGCAAGGAGGGCCCCACCCTCGGGAGTTCATCACCAAGGTTGCTCAGGACTTGCAGGAATCGAGAGTCATGCGCGGCAACCGCCACCTGCCCCGCGTAGCTCCCCATCCAGGCGAGGATGGCGGGCTGCGCGTCTGCATCGACTACCTAGGGCTCAATCGGATCACATCACAAGAGCGCTTATGGCCTTCGCGCATGGGGCGTTGTAAGGGTCCACCGCACAGCTACGTTCGCATGCCCTTCGGCCTAGCAAACACGGCTATTGCCCACCAGCGCTTGATGAGGAGCATTCTGGAAGCTCAGGTGGCCAAGCACCGCGCACTCCTGGAGGAAATGGAGATGGACCTCGCCGAGCCGCCCAGACCTCCCGAGCCTCCCGAGGCTCGGAGCTCTGAGGACTCACGAGGGTCGGCTTCCTCACCATGCACCGTCAGTTGCTTCGACACTCGCTCTGCAATGGTATCAGGTGACTTATCTCAAGTTTCGTGTCAGCTGGGAGCGCCCTCAGGGCTGCATCATTTCCAGGTCGCGTGGGTCTGTCCCCGCGGCATGTATCCATTTTGCTTCTGTCTTCAGCTTACCTTGTTGGGGGCGCCCCTCGGGCTGCATCATCCCCAAGCCGCTTGGGCCTGACCCAGTGGCATGTGCCTTTTTCTGCATCTATCTAAGTTGATTTGCTTGTCCATGCTCAACCTGCCTATGATTATCATCCGTCGCCTGCTATGAGCCTATCTTTTCTTATGCAAACCGCTTGCACGTTAAAAGGGGGGCGCCTGAGCATCGCGACTCAGGAGCTCTTACTGGCTCTCCAGCCCTCACCCCATGGCCTTGTCCACGACATCGCAACCTGGCATACCAGCGGCGGCTGAGCTTGCTCTAGGGCCGGGACCTGAGGACGTAGAGCATTTGCATGTTAACCATCTTGCAGGAACGTACCACCGACAAAGGACCAGAGCCAGGCGCAACCCGCCTCGAGGTAGGGCCTTGTGAGTCCCGTGCTAGCTCACGGGTGCCCAGATACACCCCTCATAGCCCTATCGTGCCGGCCATGTGTCAGGGCGTGGCTGTACACGCCCTGGGGGCTCCTCCTGGAGGGGAGCCCCCCTCCCACGTACCAGTGGAAGCACCATGCTCCGCGCTGGCTGACGACACTTCCGAGGAGCGGCTATGCCCGTACACATACAGAAGCACTATGCTCCGTGCTGGTGATAAACAACTGAGGGCAGCCCATGGCTGTATCAACCTCAGGGAGCCCAGAGCTTAGTGTATGGCCTCATTGCAACGCCTCCTCTCGGGAGCGCCACGCGAGGGGGCTGGGCACGGGGGCTACGCCCGGGCCACGCCCGAGCACATGCCACCCAGCCAGGTCCCTCGGACCTGGTCGTCGCACGCCCCTCCCCGAGCGGAGCCAAGGTGTGGAGACCCATTTGAGCGTCAAGGGGGACTCCTGAGGATCGCGACTCAGGAGCCTAACTGGTCACGTAGCCCCTCACTCCTTAGTTCCGAAAGGCTAACGGCGGTCGAGGTATGCGCGGGGCCGGGCCCTGCCGATGTAGAATGACAGATCCTCTCTTCCACCCCCTCCCTATTTGCTGTTTGAGCATCAAGAGGGACTCCTGAGCATCGCGACTCAGGAGCCTAACTTGCCATGTAGCCCCTCACTCCTTAATCCCATCCTAGTGATCCGGTCGGGGCTAATGGCGTCTGAGGTATGCGCGGGGCCGGGCGCTACCGACGTAGGACACAAGCAAATAGGAAGGAAATCGCAAAATCTAGCAAATCCAGAAGCAAATATTACAGGCCATAAGTTGTTCTCACAATACCGAACACAAATTTTAATGCCTCCACGAGGCATGGTGCATGTTGCAGGAATCGAAGCAGGAAAGAGGCCGCGAGAAGATCACCCCTAGGCTGCGCCACCACTCGTGGTGGAGTCGCGCTTGTCAGCTCCATCCACCGGGGCCGCGGAGCTGACAGCGCCTCACTTGGGCGCGGTGTTGAAGGCTCGGAACTTCGCCAGCAAGGCCTCCGCTTGACCCTTGCTGGCCTCAGCAGCAGCGGCGGAGCGCTTGGCATCCACGGGCTCCAGCAGGTCGTCAAGGCTGGCGTCGGGGTTGCAGAGGTAGACGTGGTTGAGGATCCACGTCAGCGCTGCGGAGGAAAGGACACGAGCCTCAACTTCGGCCATAGGGCGATGCCGATCACGACCTCCTCAAGCGCCTCGACGAGGAAGGGAACCAGCTTAGCGGGGCCTTCCTTGGCCCCAACCAGCGGTTTCTCCAAGCCCCCGTCATAAAGTATTTTTAGTGTCGTGCGAGCCCTCTCCTCATAGTGCATGAAGGCCGCGCAATCCTCGTCCAAGACCTCCGCCTTGGCGTCCAGCTCAACACTCTCCGTCTTCAGCGCCTGCTCCAGCGTCTTCAGCCGGTCGCGGTCGGCTGAGAGTTCGGCATCGCGGTCCTTGACAGCAGCTTCCCAAGCCTTCATATCCTCCTCCTTCACCTGGCGGTCGCGAATCTCCTTGGCGAGCTTATCACACAGCCCTTGCAACTCGCCCTCCAACGTCTTGCAGTGTCCCTTGACAGTTGAAGCATCTGTCAATGCCGCATCGCAAGCGGCCACGGCCTGGGAGGTGGCTTGCTTCCCCTCCTCGGAAGCGATCATAGCTTGGCTCAGCGCCGCTCGGACGGAGGCGTCAGAACAAGCCCAGCCAGAGACCAACTCCAGGCGCCAGGCCTCCAGGCGGGGGTTCGCGCTCCGGAGATCCTCCCGCAGCCGACGCAGCTCATCGACGGCACGGTCCAAGGCAACGGAAGAGACGGGAGCCAGCGGAGTAGGAGGAGAAGACAGCAGCGTGATCACAACTTGGGAGGTAGAGCCTCCTGAGCCTCGGCACCTTCGGCGATAGCATCAAGCACAGGCACCTCCAAAGTCAGCGGGATCACGGGGGCAGGCTCCTCGCCGGAGCGTCCCTGCTAGCCTCGCGAGGATGATCGGGCAGGGGATGTGCGGGCCCCGCTGCCTCCTTTCCCCGCGAGGGAAGACGCAGCCATGGCTGATGAGCCCGTTCCAGGCGGGGTCGCCATGTCTCCCTTCAGCCTCTTCGCCGCAGGTAGCATCCTGCCCAATGAAAGATGCCAGGCCTCGACAGTGAAAGACAGGAACAAGGCGGAGTTCGAGTACTTACTGGTTGACTGCCGCGGGATCCCACGGACTCCGGCCAAGCTTGAAGCCCGAAAGCCTCTTGCGGGGCTCAATCTCGGGAGGCCCAGCCGCAGAGGAAGGTGTACCTGAAGGGCTAGAGCTGGCTTCGGCCGACGTGAAGGTTGGGGTGGACCCTCGGGAGATCAACCCAGACCTGTCCTTCCTCGGGACCAAGGGCGGGTCTTCCCCCCTCGCCTGGCGCCGGCCTCATCGTCATCAGGCATGGAGCGGAGGGTGCTAGACTTGCGCCAGGGGGAAGTCTCCCCTGTCCCCTCGAAGGTCGCCTCCGAGTCATGCTCCTCATCCTCTTCTTCGTCTTCCACCTCTCCCCCGCCGGAGTCGCCAGAGGACACGCTCACCGTCGCTGTCGCCGCCTGGCCCTCAGGGTCCTCCGCTGGCACCAGACCGACCCCATCGAAGGTGGGCATGGTGTCCACCACCCGTTCCCAGTCATCACGAAGGAACAAGGGGACCGGAGTGTCCTCCGAGCCTGCCACGTCCTCTCCGACCAAGAAGCAGAGGGTAGCGGGCAGATCTTCGTCGTTCAGGGCGTCCAAGCTCAGGCGGAGGACGACGTCAGCATCCTCCATCCTCCACAGCGGGCGCGAGTGCGCCTGAAGAGGGGCCACCCGGTGCGACAGAAACTCCCTCAAGAGCGAGGCCTCGGCCAGCTTCACCACCCTCAGATTGCCCGGCCTCAGATCGGCATTCATCTTCTCCAGCACCAGCTTCGCCCGCCAGTCGTCAAGCCTCGCGCGGGACCACGCCTTCACGGCCTCGGGCTGCGCTTTGGGCAGCTCCAGCAGGGGATTGTTGCTCCTGGCGTCCACCATGACCCACTTTCTCCGGAAGCCGTCGGCCCTCTTCCCGGCCTTCGATATGGCGTTGGACTTGGAGTATGCGACAAAGCTTGCGCATGCCGAGATATTGGCGCCAGTGACCCGGAGGGAGAATAAGTGGCACAGCAAGGCCACGGAGGGCATCACCCGAAGTGCGCCTCGCAGTAGTAGGTGAAGATCAACAGGAGAAGGACGGAGTTGGGGTGGATATGCAGAGCATGCAACTGATACTGGTGAAGGACGGCAAGGAAGAACTCAGAGAAGGGAGGGACCAGACCAGCAATGACGGCGCTCATGAATAGGGGATAGAAGGTGCTCCCCTTGTCCTCCGGCTGGGCCCAGCCAAGCCGGAGCATAGTCTCCCCCATCACGTTGCTCTGCACCGCCAGCATCTGGCGCATGAGGGCCAGATTCTTCTCCGTTACGTTGGGGGAGACAAGAGCCGGCGAGTACCAGGCCGACGCGACCCCAGCTGCGGTCTTGCAGGGCGCCATTGCTCGCCGGAGGAGGAAGGCTGCGGCAAATCTGGAGAATTGGAAGCAGGAGGGCGAAGAGCAAGAAAGGGGATTTGAAGCAAGGCGGATGAGAGTAATGAAAGTAAGGCTAACCCAAGGCCAGCCTTTTTGTCAGTCGAGCAGTTACCGAGGCAGCGTGGGGAAGCATAGACACCCATGTCCAATCAACTGCCACGCAGCGCCCAAGGCCGCAGGCTGATGGGGCCCGCGGCGCTCCGCACTTTCCCCTTTGCTTCTCTGCTAAGCCAAGTCCGAGCACGCCTTAGGCCCGGGGCTATTGTCGGTGTTATGGGAATGGGGGTCCCCAAACTTGCCTGCCCGCGGCCTGCGGCATGGCTCAAGTGATGGCCCAGTACGACCCATCTTCATCGGTGCAAGACTCAAGACCCTCGCGAGGGGCCAAGCCTCACGGGGCGGACGACACGAGGCTTCTTCAGGAGCGGCCTCGCCAGGCAGGCTCGCGAGGAGGCAGAGAGATCAAGGCAAGGGTACCTCGTGAGGTGCTCGTGACGCAAGCCATGATGATCAAGACCGAGCGGGCGCCAGGCGGGCGCCGTGTCATGACCGGTTTTCCAATAAAAATATTTATTGAGAAACCAATCTTTTGAGCCCAGTATGAGAGAAATCCTCCTCACTGGTAGACAAATTCTTGATACAATAAGCCAGTAGCATAAAATATATTACGGGGTCGAACTACGGTTGCTCAACCAAATTATTACAAGCACGCCAATAATTATACATAATGGCGGACATGACACAGTGGTGTGGAGGCATACTACTGACTCGAGGATAGGGCGGTGGTGGAAAAACACAGCGGGGAGAGAAATACAAGACTCTAAGTCTGTCATCTCATCGAGCGTCGAGGTGAGGCTCGATGAATTTATTTGGTAGCGGAAGCGGATATAAAACAGTGACCAAATCCAGGGTCGCACGAGACTGACTGGGACTCCTCTAGGTGTCGGACTCGCTATCAAACTCTTCATCCATGAGATCGCCTTCGTCAGCATCTGGCCAAATCAACAAGCCAGTGAGTACTTTGAAAGTACTCGCAAGACAGTTCGGACGTAAGATATAACAAATGCATGCATGGATGCGTCATGAATAATTCACCAATGTACATTCAAAAATTAGCATAACAAGGTAAGTAAAAGGGAAA
>NC_057795.1:481841079-481999742 GCF_018294505.1 Triticum aestivum
GTCGGGGCGACAACACAGAAAGGGCTTTAACAGAAAGTAAAATACAACAATACCACAGTCGGACGTCTGAGCAACATCGCAGAAAGGGCTTTAAAGGAAAATAGAATACAACAATGCCACAGTCGGACGTCTGAGCGACATCGCAGAAAGGGCTTTTATTCACAAGTAAATATACTCATAATAAACATTTAATTCATAAGAATAAATGGGTTAGTCCATCCACAGGAATAATCATTTAACCGGAATTAGCACTCATGCGAATCACCGGAGTCTCTGCCATCAAAACTGACATTTTGATTACGATAAGATAATACGAATTTGGACATGGAATAGATGATTTGGAGGAATATATGACTCTGCAGAGTTTGTACAAAATTTTCCCACAGCCAACGGATTTCCGTAGTCACGAAGGACTAGTTCCTTTTATGGTATTTCGGAAGAAAACACAGCTAACCAGTACACACCCATCCTACCTCTCGATGCTAGGAATCACCCTAGACATCGTCCAAGAAAAACTTTTGAGACGGGGAGATCATAATCTCGAATAGCATGGGATCAAATTTATATACGCGCGCTCTAAGGGGTGCCCCCCTCTCGGTCCCAACCGGAAACACCCATGCCCCCTGACCGGATGACTGGCTTTAATCCAGGGCCATGGAACCATCATCACGGCCTCTCCTTTTGGTGTGTACCAGAAAAGCGGTTTGCAACTTACTAAACCATATTCCTTGCGGAAAACATGTGGTAGTACAGGGAAGGAAATGAGAGGAACTGGACCAATACGGTTTGACACTGAAGTCACATAGTCTGGCATAAGACTGGCATGCTACAACACTGCCATCTCACCCATCCTCATGCCAACACATGGCCATTCATACTCACATCCATCCACTTATGGATCATCGAACTCACTTACCTCATTATCGCATAAAATAACGTTCATCGATATGCTTCTCAACATGCCATAAAACTAACTAAATGCAAAACATGCCAAGACACTCATCATATCAAAAGTTCAAACATGCTTGCCTGGTTCAGAGTAGTCGGAGCCTAGCTCGGTGAAGTTCGCGGCTCCGTCACCTCCTTCGGTATCTATGGTATAAAGAAAATACGTGCGCTGTCGTAAATACCAAGGGGTGCACAAAAAGTATACCAAATATTTTTCAAATAAATCTGATAAAAACTAGACAAAATTTTAAAGAGAACAGAAAAAGAATCAATCAAAAATACTTTTCTGTTTAAAAGTTATAAGGGTTTTTGCCCAGGGACTCATCTGTATTGAAACAGAAAGTTTCCAGGGGCTAGCTTATAAAAACAGAAACGCTTCGGCAGAAACTACGCCAGCCCCAAGGGAAAACGTACTTTGCCCGAAGGCGCTTCCAGAAAACGTTTCAATAGAGAGAGCAGAGAGGCTGACGGTGGGGTCCCACTCGTCAGGTTTAAACTTCAAAAAGGGGGGGGAACGAAGCTCGTCGGCGCCCAAGAGCCGCGGTGGTCGCCGACGGCGATCCACGGCGAGGCAGGGGGATCGGAGGGTACCTCCATACTCAGGGCGCCATTCCGCGTCGGTTGGTGGTGGTGGTGGTGCTCGCCGGCGAGTACCACGTCGACGGCGAGCTTTGCTCCGGCGAACGGCGGCTCGGGTGGTCGAGGGACTCGTCGGAGAGGGCTGCAGAGGTCAAATTGAAGAGGGGGTTAGGCTCCTGGTAGCTAGAGAGGGTAACGGACGGGGTTTGGGCGCCGGAGATGGCCTCACCGGAGCGAATCGTGGTGGAGGCCGAGGCGGATCGGGGCGGCCGGAGATGGGGGAGGAGACCTCCTTGAGGTCCTCCTAGTGGCCTGGTGTGGCGTTGGTGAGGAGTGGTGATGCTGCGTGCACGAGGGTGAGCTCGGGGGCCCTTTTTATAGGCGGCCCGAGGCGGTTGCCATGAACGGGGATCTCTAGCGAGTGATTACGGCGGTGCCGGGGATGTGCAGTGGGATTAGGGGCTTGGGCTTCGTCGTTGAGGTCCACCGGTCCCATTTAGGTGCTAAACGGGCTGGGATTTGGTGTTATGGGCGAGCTCGATGGAACGGGGGTGGCGCGGCCCGTCGGCGGCAGGGAGCACGTTCCGTGCTTGCCGGGCCACGGCGACGGTGCCACGGGCGTGCGCTGGCACGACAGGGACATGCGGAGAGACAAGGGGCTTTGGGCGGCGCTGAACGGCGTTCTGCCGTGGTGTGCCTTCTGTCGGCCGCCACGGGAGGTCCCGACGCCGCAGAAGACGCCGGCGAGGGCGGGCCAGCGCGCCACCGACGCCAGGAAGGCTCCATGCACGCGTGTGAAGCTCCGGACAAGAGGGAGGGGCTACGAGCATCGAGCCAAGCGCACTGTCTACGCGTGATAGAAACTGACAGACGAAAACGACACTGAAACTGAATTTTTCTGAATTTTGAACAGCAGCAGTGCATGCAAGGTGTTCGACAGAATGAATTTGGCCTCTGGTGATTTTTCCTTGAGCTGATTTTTGGTGGAGTGGCTTCTCATTGCTCAAGTAGGCTGCCTGAATTTTGGTGGAATTTTTGGAGGAGTGTAGATAAGAATTTCATCAAATTTGGCAAATCTGGTCCAAACTTGCAGAGACTGAATTTTGAAAAATTTGAAAAGAGGAGGAGTGGATCAGGATGGTTCTGAGTTGTGGGTACAAAGGACTAACCAGGAGAGTTGGTTTGAGGTCAAAACTCAAATGCAAAAGGGTACTTGCTTTGAAAATCACTCAGGCTCCAAATAATTTTCAGAATTGATTTGAGAGGAAAAATAATTAGAATAAAATCCAAAACTTGCTTGGATTAGTTGGGACAGAGAACTTAGGTTGATCACAAGGAGTAGGGGAGGTTTTGGAGGGGTTTTATCACATGGGCAAAAATGCAAAGTCATGGGTGGTTTTCAAGATATGAAAATCCCAAGTTTTTCATAGAGTTTCATTTTAAAAGAAAAAGATTAAACTCCCAAAATAAATTTGAGAGAGAACCAACAGAGAAGAAGTTTCAAAAGATCAAACACCAAAGTTTGAAAAAATAAAATCCTTGCCAAGCAAAGGAAGTTTTTAAGAGGAAGGTTTTCTGAAAGAAAAATTTAAATGGCCTCTTTTCAAAGAAAACCACAAGGTTTTTGATAAAAAAACAAATTAAAATTTTGGAGTGTCACACGCCGGCCCGCGCAGTGTCCTTGTTTCCTCTTTGGTGCAAAGGGGGCAAGCACATGCGTGGAGTACCGAGGCATTAGGCAAAGGTTGCCATTTCAGCGCAACGAGACCAAGTCCTGCAGGGCGGCAGGATGGAGGTCACTGTGGAGCCCAAGGCGGCGTCATCACCAGTGCCTTTGGCAGTCGAGGACCAACTTTAGTCATGATAACTTGTACTAGATGTTCCCCTTCAAAATGGCCATTGTTGGCGACCTTCCCGCTCAATATTTGGGAAGAGGCCCAGGGCCTCTATATATAGGGCTAGCCACCATAGTAGAGGGCATCTCATCGTGTGCTCATTAGATCGATAGGCGACCGAACTCACGCAAGCTGTTCATCGCACCAGCTCAAGAACACCTCTCGCGAGGCTGTTTGTCCTTTGTACTATTCATCATCAGCCCCTGAGGCAATCCACCACACCACACACTGGAGTAGGGTATTACACCACAATGGTGGCCCGAACTAGTATAAATCTTATGTCCCTCGTGTTGTTCATCGTTTTAGCTTAGATTCTTGCGAGGCGATCGGACGTAGAGTGGTAGGGGGAAGATCTTCGCGCGCACCCTAGAGTTCGAACCTCAAGGGTCTGCCGGAACCCGGAATCCGACATCCATGAATAGTATGGCCCATGATTTGTGAAATGATGATACGCCTCGTAGAAGCCCATGGATCCTATGGCCCGTATAAGGCCCATGGATCGTACGACCGGTAGAGGGCCCATGGATCGTACGGCCCGTAGAAGGCCCATGGACCTACGACCCGTAGAAGGCCCATGGATCCTATGGCCCGTATAGAAGGCCAATGGATCCTATGGCCCGTAGAAGGCCCATGGATCATACGGCCCATAGGAGGGCCATGGTTACAACAGTCCGTGTGTTGCCATGATTATGTTGGCCTAGTTACCAAAAATAGGCTATTGTGGCCACTAGAAAAACACAGAAAAAGAACTGGAATGACTACAAGCAAACAACTAAACAAGACAATAAGGAAATAAATAAGCAAGCAATTAACGCTAGCCTATTACCGCTATTACACATATTACATCCACTAGGCATCAAAGTTCGCCACCAGTGCAAATATAGGGAATAAAGTAGCATATTACATACACTGGCCGTCAAAATTGGCCACCAGTGCAAAGAAATGTGGCATCAAAACAAGAGCATAACTGAAACAACTTCAGAAGAGCTCAAGAAACGTCATCCTAGGTATCCACCATGCTGGCAATAAGCTTAGCAAGCTTATTAGCTTTGTTCTGTTTGGCGCTAAAATCCTCCAACACTTGCTATTGCACCAGAAAGTATGCATCTGAATGCTCCAGGGACTTCCGTAGTCCTTCCGCTTCTTGTCGCAGCACAGCTGATCGATGTCTTTCAGCTTGTAGTTGAGACTCAAGAAACCAAACTGATTCAGACAGTGAGTTTGAATAGCTTGTGCAAGCAGTAGTGGCTAGTAACTCAAACACTAAACCAAGACAGGACTTTGGGGTTGTCTCACTGTCTTCAAGATAGTATTCCTTAGCTGTTTTATCAGCTTTGTTGGAGACCAACAAGGATGTGTCACTATCCTGAACCTTATCTGCATTACTTGCTTTACCATTGCTTAATAAGGCACTCTTCCCTAATATTCTGTCAGCATTCTAAAAGAAGAAACAAGCAGACACATAACAAGTTTAGCATGTACTAGTATATGAAACTCATTTTGGTGAACCAGTTCATTAGTAAGGTGGACAGGATTAAAATACCAAGTCTTCTATTTCCAAGTACTAGTACGTAATAAAAGCATCAAACAAACATATATCTATGTCCTATGGTCACTGCATTGTCTTGCCAAATCAAAATAGAGACACTGTTCAAATCATATCAGTTCAAGACAAAGCAGCAGTGAAAGAATACAAAGCGTGGGAAACTACACGGCACAACAAGATTTCAGATGGGTACCATGGGTCTACATGCACAACAACACTATTGGCTCTGTTGTGATGCTAGTAATGTGATATGAGAAGTAAACTGTATACACAATTGAAATAGAAATCAACAGAGCTATTGATAAGAGCAAACCTGTTAAAGAAACATGTGTTAACATACCTGTTGTGCCATTGAAGTTTCGATTGGATCCTTCAATTTAAAAATAAGTTTGTATGAGTAAATCAGTGATACAAGAGCAAAGCAGTATGCACGATAGCAATCATAGTTAAGGCGCGCCTAAGTGAGCGCTTAAGCGCGCCTAGGCTCTAGGCGTTGGCAAAACGCATTGCGCATAACTATGCTTAATCTGTGCATAACTGCGCATTAGCATGTGCTTTGGTCAGTAAAGCGCAAGGCGGTGGCAAAACGCACAATTAACGCCTAGCGTTTTTTCGAACTATGATAGCAATGGAATCTTAAATTAGAACAATTGTTCTTCAGGTTTAGGCACTTGTTCTACATGAACAGAGTACAGTAAGACGCAAGAATATAGTACTTAAAAATAGAAAATGAGCTCATAGACCTTACCACATTCTTGGTTCAGGACCAGTACAGAACAAGGCGTTCCCAGTCATCATCTAGTAAATGTGTCTCAGGAGAATGTAAGGGAATTTGATGAGTTTCTTTGCCGGTGAAGTACATTTTATTCAGGTAATTCTGATACTGCCACCAAGCATTCTTGAAGAGAGCAGAGGTATTAGCACAGGTTACCTCATCCCGAGGGTCCAAATTGGTCCTTCTCTACAGAGAAAAATGGGAAATTTTGCTGTAGTACAACCATCATGGAGGTAGGATGTATGGGACAAAGCAAAGTAATTGCCATGAATAACATTATATACACATAACTCCTGGAAAAACACCTGCAACTGGCATTTTCCTTCATCTTCAATATAATATTTCCAAGATGGGAAGATACACACATACGATTTAACAACATCAAATGTGATAGATGCTAAACTACGACTAGCTAGTTGTGCTTCCTCCACAGGAATAGGCGTACTAACTGTTGGAGTTGGGGTTCGCCATGGTAGTACTGGCCCTTTGGGCACTGGAGCTGCCTTACTAACTGCTCTTGTTTGGGAGCTCTATGGTGGAGATGGTGTTGTCTCAATAGGAACTGGGTTACTATCTGCTGGGGTTGGGGTTAGATTGGGTGAAGTTGGTTCTCTGTCCATCACAGTAGGGGTACAATCTGCGAGAGTTTGGGTTATGTGTGCTAGGGCTGGTTCTTGTGCATGTACAACCAGGGTGCTATCTCCACCAAGAGGTCGCACTGTTTTATTTGAAGACCGTTTTTTAGTCTGCTAGATACTGGTATCACCCGATCCAATTCAAATGGCTGATAAACAGGAAACATAGTTGAATGTACAGACATTGTATGAGATAGTGTAGAAAAAAGAGGGCATGAAATAGTTGACATGTATATTGTTTAACTAGAACGGATACCATGACATAATTTCACATATATTATGTCTATCTAAACTGGATAGCATAGCATAACATAATTCAAATATATGATGAATAACTAAACAGGATCACATGACATAATTCACCTACATGTTATCTAAGTAATCAGGATTACATCATTTAATTCACATATGTGATTTATATGCTAAATAGAGGGCATTCGATATGATGTCTGAACTAAGAACATGGTGTTGAATATTGTGTATATGATGTCTAGCTGTCAGGACCCCGACTCAAAGCCACACCGATCTAGCATGTAACACCTCATATCACTTTGCGGCCTCACGCATGGTATTCCCACGGGTGTCAGCTTACCTTGCCCGGGACCATTTGTGCCTTTTGGCACACGTATATGATAGTGTCGCTAGCATCCATATGACAAGGAGCCCAGGCAGACATGGCTAGTCGTGAACCCAAAGTGGCACTAACTTACAGGGACAGACATACATGACCCTGCAACGAACGTGTCGGTCATCAACGGGTGAATCCAGGCTGTAGTAGCTGGGCTAGCAAGACTCCGGTAAACTGGGCTGTAGCAGGCTAATAGGACTCCGGTAGACACTGTGTGACATTTCCCCAAAGGGACAAACACAGGAACGAAGAAGGACACAAGCTGGCCAGCCTAAGTGTTCCAGAGCAGTAGCAAGCTACCAGGGCTCAATGGAAGCACTAGGAGACATTTCCCGGTAAAAGAGGCTACCAAGGATAAACAACTAGATGGTCAGATCCCACACATACCAACCATTTCAATAACATACACACAATATGCTCGACATGTGCAAATACAACATGGCATCACAACATGACTCTACAACTCAAGTATTTTATTCAATAGGCTCCGAGGAGCGAGATATTACAAACATGGGTCTCATGACCCAACATTCAGAGCATACAAGTCAAAGAACATGCGGAAGCTTAACATGTCTGAGTACAGACATCTACAAATGAAAAAGGCTGAGAAGCCCGACTAACTACTAGATCCTGCCGAGGGCTCAAGATCGTAGCTCAGGTAACAAGCTAAACATCGAAGTTCACGCAGAACTACTAGTGAGACTGAAGTCTCTCTGCAAATACATAAAATAGGCAAACGTGAGTACAGATGTACCCAACAAGACTTACATCAGAACTAACTACATATGCATCATTATCAACAAAGGGGATGGTGGGTTTAATTGCAGCAAGCCAGCTTTGACTCGGTGGTTATCCTGAACTACAACTGCAAGTAACTCTTTTGAGGTGGCGCACACGAGTCCACATATTCACCATCTCAATACACCACTATGGATCCGCTCCCGTCTCCCTACAAGAACGACATCCGTAGCACTCACGCTTATCTTGCGCATTTTAGAGTATCCACTTCAAGTTATTTATGAACTGTACAGGCAACCCAGAAGTCCTTTACCACGGACACGGCTATTCAAACAGATGATGTTAACCCTGCAGGGGTGTACTTCTTCACACACGCTCTCGCCACTTACCGCCATGTACACGTCATGTATCTCGGCAACCTTCAAGCGGAAGCCTGGCGAGGGTGTCGGCCACGACATGACTAACCACACAAGTCTCTTGTCCAGGTTTATCGCCTATTTGGGTTCCATCCGCAAGGAGATCCGGCCGGGGTGTCGCTCACGGCCCAAAACGATGTGTGCAGGGTTCCCAAGCCCACCATCCGGGTGCCACTTGGTACACTGGGCCACTGTGCCTAGTTTGTCCCAAGCCCACCTGTACCGGGTGCCACTTGGTAGACTACTAGCACTACCTACAAACACCAGAAACTAGTTGCAACTCCTGGACAGAGATCAGGCTGATTAATAAGTCGAGAGGGGTCGAGTTACCGGAACCCAATGTGTGGTAGTAGATGTTCATGGATCACAAACACAGAACTCAGTTCCTGAGGACGGTTTCAATAAGACAACCCACCATGTACTACTACATGGCCTCTCACTGCTACCATTACCAAATCGTGTTCACACACTTAGCTCTCAACAGTAGGACATGTTCACAACTTTCCAATTCATCCCCGATGAATCAGACCTGACACAACTCTAAGCAATAGCAGGCATGACAAACAAGCATGAATGAGTAGGCATATCAGGGCTCAAACAACTCCTACTCATGCTAGTGGGTTTCATCTATTTACTGTGGCAATGACAGGTCATGCGGAGGAAAGGTGTTCAACCACCGCAGCATGTAACAGTTGAATCGTTGTTGTCCTAATGCAGTAAAAGAGAGCAGGAGCGAGAGAGTGGGATTGTATCGGAATGAACAAGGGGGTTTTGCTTGCTTGGCACTTCTGAAGATAGTATAGCTCTTCATCGGTGTCATAGAACTCATCGTCGGTACGTCGTCTACTGAGAGGGGACAAACACCGGCAACAGAGAAGGAACACAATCAATGCAATGCAACAATATGATTCATGAGTGTGACATGGAAATATGTTGTGGTTTGAGCTAATGCAACTAGCAACAAGATTAAATGAAGTTGGTTTGAATCCAAGATTCAAATTCAAACTCCATATGTGGATATTTAAATGCCATTTATATGATTTGTGCTAAACAGCAGCTATAAGTTGTTCTAACATGCATGAAAATGGTACAGATGGATAGATTGGATTTTTTGATAATTTTTAATATATAAATTATTTCATTTGGAGTTACAGATTAATTTATATGATTTTTAGAAGTTTTAGCTAATTTTTGGAATTTTCTGAATTATAACTAATCTAGAAAATGACTTATTGCGTCAGCATAATGTCAGCATGACGTAAGCGAGTCAACGGGGCACGGGCCAGGTCAGACTGACCAGTGGGGTCCACTAGTCAGTGACCCAGTGCTGGCTAGTGTCGCTGACAGGTGGGGTCGGGTCAACAGCCACGTCAGCAAGTCAGCACTGACGTATGGGGCCGGTCAACAGGTGACGTGGCCATAGTCAAACCGACACGTGGGTCTTCTGTGGTTAGATTAATTTAACCAGGGGTTATATCTATGGTTAAATAAAAGGTGGGGTCGGGCTGTCAGTGAAACATGCGCTAAATAACTGCCTCATTAGTGGCTAATGATGATGCCACGTCATCATCGCCGGAGTCAGGCCGGTGAGGACCAAATCGATGGTGGATGACCACCATGCGCTCGATACGGAGCACCAAATCGCATGCGATTTGCGGCATTGGGTTGCTGGTCTTGTGTTCCATGGAATCTTAGTGTAGATGGACCAAGAGGTCGCCGGAATAGCCGACGGCGACGAGGTTTGGTGGCTGCCGGAGTTTGGGAAACGACGGGAGCGGCGCTACAAGGCACGGCAGGACGAGAGGCTGGGTGTTCCGGGCTTCTAGAAGTGTTCTAAGCATGATGACGCAAACGGACACGGGCCTCAGCAGCTAAAACGAGGACGACAACATGGCCAGCAGCGAGGAGCTATCGGCTCCGGTGAGAATGAGGGCTACATGGCGCAAACGAGGCGGGGAAGAGAGGGGTTTGGAGCAGAAGCTCATAGCGGTCACGTAGAAAAGCTCAGTGGGCTCGGGGAAGGTCGGACGACGTTGGGGCATTGCCGGCGATCTCGGAGGCCGGAGTTGAAGACGACGGTGGTGGCGGCGTTCCCAGGCACCCGGCGTTGTGTGACTCATTGGAGAGGATGAGTACGTCGTCGTAGAGCTCAGGGCCATGTCTAGGGGCGTAGGGGAGGCCGGTGGCTATGCGAGCGGTGGACGGCGGCGACGGGGCCGTTCAGGTGCGTGTGAGTGAGAGAGCAGAGGAGGGGAGGAGCATGACGGAGATGCCGAGGGGGTTCCAGGGGTTGCGTGGCTTCATCCAGAGAGGCCCAGGGCTAAGCGGCAAGCAGGAGGTGGCGAGGCGCGTGCTCGCGCGCGTCGGCCACGCGCGCTATCCTCCTAGCGCGGTGGAGAAGACGACTGGCATGCGCCACTGGGCTGGGCCGGCGCAGTGCCAGGCCAGGTAGGTGGCCCAGGTGACTCCTTCCCTCTCTCTCTTTTCTATTTCTTTCTGTTTCCTATTTATTCCGTTTTGTTTCGATTTGGCAAAAATACTAAACCATTTTTAAAACTCCTGAAAATATTTGTGGGCACTGTTGAAATTATTCCCAACAGCCCGCAACCAGTTTCAGAATTATGAGAGCATTTAAAATATTTATAGGATTTAAATGCCCCAATTCAAATACAATATGAGTTAATTCAAAAATCCAGAATGTCCTAGAAATATGTGCACCATTTTTGGAAGAGGTTTTTAGCCAATTCAAAAATGATGAACTTTTCTGCAGGCATTTTGGGTTCATTGAAAATATTTTTATTTGAACCTAGTTGAATTCATTTGGTGCTAGGGTTTGAACATCCCCAATTCAAATTAAATAGAATTTAAACATGATGCAACAACCAACTAGTCCAAGTGCATAGCAAGGCTAGGGACGTGACAACTCACCCCCACTAAACAAGAATCTCGTCCCAAGATTCAAGCGTAGGGTAAGAGGACAAACGGGACAAAAACTAACACAATTTTCATGATCCAATTGCTCTTCTCGAAGATGTTGATTCATTGCATCATCTTGATCTTGACATCTTGCTTTGAGAACTCCATTCAACATGACCACGAGAAGAAATGAAAACTCTAGAAGAATTGATCTTCTCGAGGATCGAGCAAGTGACGATCAACTCATAGAATGAGGCATAGAACACCTCTTGAGCCGAGATGTTCAAACACACTTCGGGAGGGATGGAAGAACAGATGATGGGGGTTCAATTTGGTAGGCAACAATTCCACTCTTGAGGAGATGGTGAATGGTTTCAAGATAGCGATGAAATAATTTCCATGATTCCATAACGCGGCACCTTAGACAAGGTTACTCGTAGAATTATTCCCTTAAGTGGAAAAAAGAATTACTTTTGATACCTAGATCATTGAAACTCTTTATACCAGCCTAAGGCAAATCACAATTGATCGTTTGAAGGAATTCAAAAGAATGGCATACTCAATTTGGAAAGGAAACTAGAGTTATAAGACAACTCGGCAAACGGAAGACACATTCCAATTGATACCGGGGATATAACATAGTGCCTGAGCGTGCTCTCAAGAACTTGAGCATTTCCATATTCACCATGGTCTTACCAACATCCGCGTCGAGGATCCTGGCAACACATCATACTACCATGATGAATAGTGATGGACGATGCAGATGCAAAGGAAGACAACACCTTCTCAGATTTTACCTTAGCAATGCCAAGGCCACAAAATCTTGATAATTGACCAAGAGTCATTTAGCACTACGCTTCCAATGTTCTCCTCGATGTGCTAGCGTATCCCATTTATAGATATGATTTAATATCTAGAACATCAAGTAAAAGGTCGGACTTCGGGAACACAAAAATCCATAAGGAACAACTACTGGAGTAAATCCTACAAAATCCTTATGGGGAGGTGGCCAACTTCTTCTATCGAGATACTACAATCATAGGTCTTCTGGCTGGGTGTGTTGGCCAATACATCCACTTTACTAGGTTACAGATAGACCAATATTACAATTCTTGGGACATGTTCCAACCATCATACCTGCCTGAGATTAAGATCTGGTTGGTGTCAGGATATTCCAGACTCATCAAGTCTAGAAAGAAAAATGAAAGTTTGCAACACAAATTGATGAGATGGTGTTGCGAGATTCTTGGGAAATGGACTACGGTAGTAAGCTCCAGAACATGAGCTGGTTCTGCTACAACATGTGCACACGTTGTCCGAGACAAGCATGACCACATAGTAGTCTTATAATAAAACACTACTGAGGGAGTCCTGGACTAGGGGGTGTCCGGATAGCCGAACTATCATCATCGGCCGGACTCCAAGACTATGAAGATACAAGATTGAAGACTTTGTCCCATGTCCAAATGGGACTTTCCTTGGCGTGGAAGGCAAGCTTGGCGATATGGATATGTAGATCTCCTACCATTGTAACCAACTCTGTGTAACCCTAGCCATCTCTGGTGTCTATATAAACCAGATGGTTTTAGTCCGTAGGACAATAACAACAATCATACCATAGGCTAGCTTCTAGGGTTTAGCCTCCTTGATCTCGTGGTAGATCTACTCTTGTAACATCCACATCATCAATATCAATCAAGCAGGATGTAGGGTTTTACCTCCATCAAGAGGGCCCGAACCTGGGTAAAACATCGTGTCCCTTGTCTCTTGTTACCATCCGCCTAGACGCACAGTTCGGGACCCCCTACCCGAGATCCGCCGGTTTTGACACCGACGTTGGTGCTTTCATTGAGAGTTCCTCTGTGTCGTCACCGATAGGCTCGATGGCTCCTTCGATCATCAACAACGACGCGGTCCAGGGTGAGACTTTCTCCCCGGATAGATCTTCGTATTCGGCGGCTTTGCACTGCGGGCCAATTCGGTTGGCCATCTGGAGCAGATCGAAAGCTACGCCCTGGCCGTCAGGTAAGATTTGGAAGTCTTAACTTCATGGCTAACATCCGCGGAGACTTGATCTTCAACGGATGATAAGCACATTTCATATATACAATTTTGGCATAGAAATATATTATTTATTGAGATATGACCATTAATTCTTGCTGTGAAATATTGAATATTTGCATGAAAATCATATAAAGTATCATTTACTAGTCTTTGGTCTATTTTGCAGAAATGTGCGCAAAGGCACTATAAATCTTCAAGATCCGGACTAAGTGGCTAAGAGAACGAAGAAGAGGAGGAAGAATGGACCCGACCGTGAAGAAAAGAAGTAACCAGAGGGGCCAAGCTAAAGTTGGAGGGATCATCTTGTGAAGAAAGAATAGAAGTGGAAGGGCAAAAGAGCAAAAGTGGCAGATCAGAGGAGGGGGATCAAATCCCTACCGCAGCCTCGATCCCCTTCGGGCCTGGCTACATCTCATCTCTCTCCCTCTCCCCTTCTTCTCCATCACCGGCCGCCGCCACGGCCAGGCCGGCATGGTGGTGAGCCATTCACCCAGCGCCACCATCTCCTTCTCCTCCCCGAAGCCATCCATCTCCACCGTCCGTGCCCAGCGCCAACCAGCACCGCCTCCATCCATCACCCAGCGCCACCACTACTCCTCCTACCTCCAGTGCCTACATCCACCACACCAGCCGCTCCCTCACGCGCCGCATCAGACACTCCGGCGCGAGTGTCTGGTCACCCGCGTGAGTGCGCCACCCAACTCCTTCGCCTCGGATCTATCTCACAGACCACCAGTGTGCCACCACCATCGCCAACTCCCTCTTCCTTCTTCTGCTCTCTGCCTGCTGCTGCTTCTTCTTCCCACGCCCCTGCTGCTGCTTGCTCTCTCAATCTCTGCTACTACTTCTCCATCTCTTGCTGCTACTTCTTCTCTGAACCTCATTTCTTCTCCTTGCATCCCCTTGTTGCTGCTCCATTCCCAAACTGCTGCTACCTATTCTTCTTCTTCTCTGAACCTTTGTCCTTCCCCTCGTTGCTGCTCCTCACTTGCGCTAGCTGCTCCTGTTCCCTACGCCTCTGCTACTGTTTCTTGCTTCTCTTCTGAACCTGAAGCTCTCTCTCTCTCTTATCTCAAACTGCTATAAACTTTAGAAGTGTAATGTTCAGAATTTTGTAATGTTCAGGGTTGTGGAATGTTCAGACTTGACAAGTTCTAGCAACTCATTATTTGTTCAGTTTAGTACCTGTATAATAAAGTACTTGTTATGTTGGACCTGGCTAGTTGAGGCCTTGTTAATTTGGGTGATAATTGATCTATTAGAATGTGCTTCTGTGTATTACTATTCTGCTAGTATATGTGCGTGTTCACCTTGTGTACTAATCCCCTTTCCTAGTTATCTTCCAGTACTTGTCAACTTTGTGTGTGTTTGATTTTCAGTCCATGTGTTAGCTCAAGTACCTGTGCCATATAAATATGTGTGTGTGCTTGTGATTTAAATAATCTGTTTTTTGTTCAGTAATTCATACGCTTGCTAGATATATATGGTCATGCCTTTTGAATTCCCTTGTCACTGATGTTAGCCTTTTAGTTTCTATAATAATATGAAAATACCAAAAAGACAGAGTAAAGATAATCTTCATCTCCCTTTGCTTCTGTCATTTTCTTTGTTGATGATCCTTGTTAGTGTTAGGTTTATTTTCTGTTTTCATCATTCAATTGGGTCACCTAGCTTTAGTTGAACGTAGTTGCCGTCGCCTAGTCCCTGTGGAGAACACGACATTCGTAGTTTGGGGCGTAAAAACCCCGCTATATTACAATTGATTATTTTGGCGCCGTTGCCGGGGACTAGCGTCGAGCGATTGTGCTAGGCTATAGACTAGGTTTTTCTTGTTTTCATCTTGTGCCATATATTTGTGATATTTCTCAAGCCACTAACCCCTGTTCTAGTTAGTATCTTTTTGTCTTCTTTTCCTTTTTGCAGGTTGGATTATCCTCTCGGAAATGGCATTCTATTCAGATCATCATGCTTATGCGAGCAACACTACAAACAGCACAGAAACTATTCAAGAACTGATAGGTAAGATTTCCCATCGATTAGATGATTTAGCTCGGCAGTGAGAAGTAGTTTTAGAGGATAGGCCTAGTTCTTACTATCCTTATTCTAAAGGCCATCCTTATGTTGCTCCTACTTGCCATATTTGTGGATTTCAGGGCCATTCGCCCGCTGAATGTCAGCGTGGCTACTCTCACACTCCGGATTGTTTTGGCATGAGCTTCGCTCAAGAGCATAGCTCATACCAAAACAATTACTCACATGGGTGGCCTGAAATCCCGAATATGTCATATAGGAGCAACAACCCTGAGATCTCACAGTTTGGTTCTAGTAATCATATGCAGGGATTTAGGTACAATGAGGAGAGCCACAACTATGCACCACAACAATTCCATTCAGCTCCTACTCATATACCACAGCACCAAGAGATGTGTCCAATGGAGTTAAATGGTCCTCCATTTGGTCAACCAACAACTCCAGCACCTGTTGTGCAATCTCATGTGCAAGTGCCCACACAAGATGAGTTCGATGACATAGACAAGCTCACACTTTTGAGTCTCGAGTTCACTTGGAGTGCCGAGGATGATCCTATTAGGAAGGTTATACTAGAGGAAATGAAGAAGATTAAGAGTGGAAAGGAGCTAGTGGATGAAGTAAGGAAGATTGAGAAGAACATCAACGCTGGTAGTACTATCTCATCTCTCCTTGAGCTGAGTGCTGCTGAGATTTCTAGTCATACATGTGAGATTCCAACACCTTCACATTTCGTTGAGCAAGATAGCAAGTGCCTTGAGCAAGAAATACCTCAGATTGAAGAAGATGAACTAGAAGACAAGGAACAAGATGGTCAAGAGCTGCAATTCCCAAGTGATCAAGTTGAAGACTCATCATCTACTACTCCTGAAGAAGTACAAGAAGCTGCTGTAGATGAAGATGAAGAACCTGAGATTCATTGGACTATTATCATACATGAGCATGATGTGTCAGGTTTACCCAATCCTCTTGATGACATGAGTCCTTATGATTTATTTGCTTCTACCTTGCATTACATGATGCCATCACTTAAGATTTATTTGAAAAATCATTTACTTGGATATGATGATACATACACTGTTGGTGGCATTGCTCTCATTTGTGATGATCACAACTACTTTCCTCATGCTAGTCTTGAGCTTAATGATAAATGTCATCCTCGTGTGAGTATTGACCATGCTGATTTCTGCCATCCTAAACATGTGCTTTATAGTTATGCTTATATAATTGGATATTCCATTGATGACTTGGAGGGCATCGACCGTATCACTTGTAGTTGTTTGTGTGAGTCCTATTTTAGGCTTTTGCTACTGCACTATTTACTACATGCTGACCAGGTTCGAGGTGACATTCCTTGGGATCCTGGTGGAGTCAGAGCATGGCGATGAGGAGAAGCAATGGGGCACACATATGGAAGAGTGAAGCTGGAGCATCCACGAGGAAGCAAGGGAGAAGAGCTGCAGCTGGTGAGGTGATCGAGCGAATGCTACATGATCAAAGCCCGGTGAGATGTTTCATGACCCATTCTGAATATCATAAATACATGCTAAATTCAATTGCTAGTTGGGTTGCTTGAGCTAGTTATTACTTGTTGTCAAGCTGAAATTCACCTTTGGCATTGTGCTTGATGTGAATTTGTGAACTTGATTTCTGAATGCCTTGTAAACTAGTGATCTACACCATGCATGCTTTGCTGAAATTTGTGGAAGTTATTAGTTTTGAGTGCTCAAATCCCTAGTACACTAGAAAACTTGATCATTTTTTGCTTTTACCTTGATACACCTAGATCACCATGTTTAGATGCTGAATTTGTGCTAAGTGTGTTCCCATTGAGAGCAATCACCTAACCACTATGGATTAGCATGCTATGTTCCCTGGATCAGTAGCATGTGAACCAGACATGGAGAAGTGATGATTCCTGTTTTTGTGCTTATGTGTTGTTCATTTAAGATAGGTAATAATGAATATATAAGTCTGGCTACCTACAGTAGCATGTCATGTTCCCGGGATCGGTGGCATGTGAAATCGGGTTAGCTTGGGCAGTAATTAATAATAATAAAAAAGTAATTGTCGAACCAGGTGTATACCATGATCTCGGGATCGGTGGTATGTTCCTTTGGGGAGACAAACAAAAAAATTAATAAAAATTGGTTGAGCCAGGTGTATACCATGTTCTCGGGATCGGTGGTATGTTCCTTCGGTGAGACTAATAAAATAATATGTGTGTTTCTTTCAAATTCAATAAGTGGTTCAACCACAAAGTCATATTTCTGCAAATAAGAGATTTAGTTCCAGTTCTTTTTGTTCTCGGGATCATGCTCTCTTTAGGAACCATTTGGCGCAGTCATCATTTAAACTTGTTGATCCTCTTTTATCATTGTAAAAGTTTAAAATGGTCATGCTTACTAGTATCCTACCGCTTTGAAGCACTCCTAACCATTAATTTTCACTAGCTAAGTCCAAAGCATGCACTGTTTAGAGATCTACTTCACTTGGTATTCTCTAGTCAGCTCACTGTTCACATTCTTGTTCTTGTCATATGCCTTTGCTCGAGGACAAGCAAAAGTTTAAGTGTGGGGAACTTGATAAGCACATTTCATATATACAATTTTGGCATAGAAATATATTATTTATTGAGATATGACCATTAATTCTTGCTGTGAAATATTGAATATTTGCATGAAAATCATATAAAGTATCATTTACTAGTCTTTGGTCTATTTTGCAAAAATGTGCGCAAAGGCACTATAAATCTTCAAGATCCGTACTAAGTGGCTAAGAGAACGAAGAAGAGGAGGAAGAATGGACCCGACCGTGAAGAAAAGAAGTAACCAGAGGGGCCAAGCTAAAGTTGGAGGGATCATCTTGTGAAGAAAGAATAGAAGTGGAAGGGCAAAAGAGCAAAAGTGGCAGATCAGAGGAGGGGGATCAAATCCCTAGCGCAGCCTCGATCCCCTTCAGGCCTGGCTACATCTCATCTCTCTCCCTCTCCCCTTCTTCTCCATCACCGGCCGCCGCCACGGCCAGGCCGGCGTGGTGGTGAGCCATTCACCCAGCGCCACCATCTCCTTCTCCTCCCCGAAGCCATCCATCTCCACCGTCCGCGCCCAGCGCCAACCAGCACCGCCTCCATCCATCACCCAGCGCCAACCAGCACCGCCTCCATCCATCACCCAGCGCCACCACTACTCCTCCTACCTCCAGTGCCTACATCCACCACACCAGCCGCTCCCTCACGCGCCGCATCAGACACTCCGGCGCGAGTGTCTGGTCACCCGCGTGAGTGTGCCACCCAACTCCTTCCGCCTCGGATCCATCTCGCAGACCACCAGTGTGCCACCACCATCGCCAACTCCCTCTTCCTTCTTCTGCTCTCTGCCTGCTGCTGCTTCTTCTTCCCATGCCCCTGCTGCTGCTTGCTCTCTCAATCTCTGCTACTACTTCTCCATCTCTTGCTGCTACTTCTTCTCTGAACCTCATTTCTTCTCCTTGCATCCCCTTGTTGCTGCTCCATTCCCAAACTGCTGCTACCTATTCTTCTTCTTCTCAGAACCTCTGTCCTTCCCCTCGTTGCTGCTCCTCACTTGCGCCAGCTGCTCCTGTTCCCTACGCCTCTGCTACTGGTTCTTGCTTCTCTTTTGAACCTGAAGCTCTCTCTCTCTCTCTTATCTCAAACTGCTGTAAACTTTAGAAGTGTAATGTTCAGAATTTTGTAATGTTTAGGGTTGTGTAATGTTCAGACTTGACAAGTTCTGGCAACTCGTTATTTGTTCAGTTTAGTACCTGTATAATAAAGTACTTGTTATGTTGGACCTGGCTAGTTGAGGCCTTGTTAATTTGGGTGATAATTGATCTATTAGAATGTGCTTCTGTGTATTACTATTCTGCTAGTATATGTGCGTGTTCACCTTGTGTACTAATCTCCTTTCCTAGTTATCTTCCAGTACTTGTCAACTTTGTGTGTGTTTGATTTTCAGTCCATGTGTTAGCTCAAGTACCTGTGCCATATAAATATGTGTGTGTGCTTGTGATTTAAATAATCTGTTTTCTGTTTAGTAATTCATACGCTTGCTAGATATATATGGTCATGCCTTTTGACTTCCCTTGTCACTGATGTTAGCCTTTCAGTTTCTATAATAATATGAAAATACCAAAAAGACAGAGTAAAGATAATCTTCATCTCCCTTTGCTTCTGTCATTTTCTTTGTTGATGATCCTTGTCAGTGTTAGGTTATTTTCTGTTTTCATCATTCAATTGGGTCACCTAGCTTTAGTTGAACGTAGTTGCCATCGCCTAGTCCCTGTGGAGAACACGACATCCGTAGTTTGGGGCATAAAACCCCCGCTATATTACAATTGATCAGCAGATTCGAGCCACAGCCGAGCGTGCCGCACTGTCACGATGGGCATGATTTAGCTCTGCTGCCGGACAGTGCCCTGGAGGCCACACACGAAACCGCTCCGACCCTCGATTCGGAGCCGGCTGCGCAGATCGAGGATGGATGGTTAGACACCGCCTCGGGGGCTGCAACCTCTACGACGATAGAGCCGAATACTGACTTTGTCCCTTCTGAAGCTCGTGACTCCAAGGTGCCGGACTCCTTGCCGGACTCCGAACCTCCCGCGCCCCCACCAATCAAATCCTATTGGGCGTCAATCATGGAGTTCACCGCCGCGGACATCTTTCAACACTCATCTTTTGGCGACGTCCTGAGTTCGCTAAAGCATCTCTCGTTATCAGGAGAGCCCCGGCCGGACTACAGTTAGGACGGTTGGGATGTGGACGACGAAACTCAAAACCCACCCACCACCCACTTAGTAGCCACTGTCGACGATTTAACCGACATGCTAGACTTCGACTCCGAAGACATCAACGGTATGGACGACGATGCTGGAGACGACCAAGAATCAGCGCCTACTGGGCACTGGAAAGCCACCTCAACTCACGACGTATACATGGTGGATACACCAAAAGGAAGTGATGACGAGGAACAACGGGACGCGGCGAAGGATAATTCCCCCGAAAAACAACAAAAACGACGATGCAAGCGCCGCCCGAAGTCCCGCCTCGATAAAAACGGCACCCATACTGACCCAGCCGTAGAGCAGGGCGAACCAGTGGACGAGCAACCCATTCCCGGCGAAAACAATAGTCCAGACGATCTCACGCCGGACACATCACCGAAGTATAAGAACCTTCACAGAAGGCTCGTCGCCACTGCAAGGAGTTTGAAGAAGCCAAAGCGGAAGCTCAAAACGGCGGAGGACGTACTCAGAATAAGATGGAGCAAAGTACTCAAGACCGCAGATAAATACGGTGATAGTCACCACGCAAAGAGCTACCCGAAGCGCAAACTGTTGCCTGAATTTGACGAGGAGGCCGTAGAGCCCCCACAGTCAAAAAATAAAGAGGCCGCCTAGCCGGATAGACGACCAGTTAACAGGCCAAGAGCGGCAAGCGGGCCGCACATAATCCGGCACACTTTCCAAATAAGGATCCTAGCAAAAAGGATGGCCCAGTCAGGTCCATCTATGGGACAAAAAAGAAGGCTCCAAGAGGCAACACAACCCGCTGAGTGTTCGAAGATAACGGCACACCTAAATACAGGGGCGCCGCACACCCACTATGCTTCACCAACACGGTACTGGATCATGAATTTCCAGCAGGATTCAAGCCCGTAAACATAGAGGCATATGATGGAACAACAGACCCCGGAGTCTGGATTGAGGATTATATCCTACATATACATATGGCTAGAGGAGACGATCTCCACGCCATAAAATACCTACCCCTCAAGATCAAAGGGCCAGCTCGGCATTGTCTCAAAAGCCTCCCAGAAAATACCATTGGAAGTTGGGAAGAGCTTGAGGATGCGTTTCGAGCAAATTTTCAGGGAACTTATGTCCGCCCTCCGGACGCAGATGATTTAAGTCACATAACTCAACAGCCCAGGGAGTCAGCACGCAAATTCTGGAACAGGTTCCTCACCAAAAAGAACCAAATAGTCGACTGTCCGGACGCCGAAGCCTTAGCAGCCTTTAAACATAACATCCGAGACGAATGGCTCGCCAGACACCTCGGCCAGGAAAAACCTAGAACAATGGCCGCACTGACAAGCCTCATGACCCGCTTTTGCGCGGGGGAAGATAGCTGGCTAGCAAGATGTAGCACCAGCGACCCGAGTACATCCGAGGTCAGGGATGGAAATGGGAAATCACGACGCAGAAAAGATCAGCGCAGGAATAAGGAAAGCGGCCCAAACAGCACGGCGGTCAACGCTGGATTCAAAAGCTCTCGGCCGAACATCAAAACAATGCCCCTTAAGGATAACAGTGACGAGCTATCCAACCTAAACAAAATCATGGATAGGATATGTCAAATCCACAGTACCCCCGGGAAGCCTGCAAACCATACCCACAGAGATTGTTGGGTCTTCAAGCAGTCCGGCTGACTTAACGCCGAGCACAAGGGGCTCGACACACCAAGCGAAGACGATGACGAATCCCACAGGCAGCAGACCGGAGCATAGAAGACTTTCCCACTAGAGGTCAAAACAGTGAACTCACTTCATGTGATAAATTGTGCGGAAGCAATATAAACCTGCTATACCAGGACACCATCCGCAGAATGGGGATAGACCCTACCAAAATCGCCATAGCAACACTTCCTTCAAAGGAGTGACGCCAGGCCCTTATGCCAAGTGTACAGGCTCTGTACTACTAAAAGTTGTGTTCAGTTCACCGGACAAATTCCGTCGCGAAAAGCTAATCTTCCATATCGCCCCATTCAAAAGTGGCCATCAAGCACTACTGGGACGCGAAGCTTTCGCCTGCTTTAATGCAATACCGCTTTTACACATCTCTTACACTCAAAATGCCCGGTCCACATGGCCTCATCCCATTAAAGGGAAACTCCGAGTGTCCCTCGACGACGGAAAACGTGAGACTGCCTTGACAGCCGCACATTAATCCCACCTTGCTGATCAAAGCCCCTAAAAATAGGTCATTTAGACCTCGGACATGGTTAGGCGAGTCCAATATAAATAAACAAGGGGCTTCCCAGCCGCATACCTCTTTACAAGGGGCTGCACGTATAAACAATGAGAGCCAATAAAGCTCAATCTTTCCAAATCATACTCTGTTTTAAATACATCTTTCGCACGCTATTTTTTCCAAACTAAGTTCATCTCTTTTACAGATGAATCACGTGCTACACCCGTCCAGGATACAGCACAACGGAGACACAGGCGCAGACGTGCAGCAGGGACCTGTTACAAGGATTCTTTTCAGATTAAGACCCTGTGTAAACCTTTCTTACTGTCTCTTGTTGATACTCATCCCCCGGTTTCCTACCATAACCGAGGAGGAGGCTGGCATTTTGGCATCGGCCGCATCAGAAGTTTTCGCCTGTGCTTGGACATTAGGGGCTTAGGGCACTATTCTGCCCGTTATCATAAAGTCCGAATACCTTAGGGAGTGTTCGGCGTCTCGAGTTAGGACTTATATGCATCAGCTCCGAATCATGTCTTTGGTCAAATGTTGGGTTTGCCCGGCTCCTGTGTTTTGCTGCCTTATGTTCCGCTCCATCGGCTAACGTGGCACCAGGAGAACTACTGCGATTGTGCCCCAGTTCGGCCGGGCGAGCACCTCAGTAGAGAAAGCCGAAAACTGACTGTCATGATACAGCGAGAGACTGGTCAACCACTCGATCGACTATTGGAATGTTTAGAATTCCTCCGCTTTGACGAAGGACCACTTCCCGGTCAGGCACACACGCGCCCCGAGTTTGGAGAGCGCGGTGCCTCTAGGGGCTATATCGTAGCCCCACCATCGAGCTCCTACGGCTAAGTGAAAGTGATAAAGCATTATAGTCCGGTTGCCTAGTTTGCTATGCTATCACCTCCTTCAAAGGACCAAGACGTTGGATTAAGTGTGAAAATCCGCTTTTTTTTCAAACACCCCCGCACTATGTGCGTGGCGGCTGAAGCCAAAGACTGCCATCTTTCAGGTTATACATACATATACATTAACGGCCGCACATGATATATTTCAATACTTGAACGCACAAGTATAAAAAGTCGTTATATTATAAATATGATCTCACAAATCATACACGTCATTTGAACATGACATTTTTCGAGCACTGCGACTCTATTAAACGAGCGCCCTGCAGGACTTCCTCAAAATAGTGCTCGGTGGGTAATCGGCTCTCGTCCGAACCCCGGGACGCAACATCAGTGGCATTCATCTCCGCCCAGTATGTCTTAACATGGGAAAGAGCCATCCATGCACCCTCTATGCAGGCCAACCGCTTCATCGCCTTGATATGCGGCACCGCCCCAAGGAATTGCTGCAATAAACCAAAATAACTCTTCGGCTTGGGCCTTTCCAGCCACAGATGAGCCACCACATCTGTCATGGCTAGTCTGGACAATCTATTCAGCTCAACCCACTCAGTTAACTGATCGGTCAACGGCAGCAGATGCTCCGGACTATGGAATTGAGACCAAAACAGCTCTTCCATTTCATGATCCTTCTGACTTCAGAAGTGCTGAACTGCGTCCGCCACACTCACCGCCAAATCCAGATAAGAATCCTCCGCACTCCACAACTGGCCCAATTGAGCATACTTCGGATCCGTGAATTTCCTGCGCAACAGAAAGGGCTTTCCAGCCACAATGTCTCCGGCCTGACGCAGTTCCTCCTTTATAGCCCGCATTGCAGAACTAGCATCCTTGGCTTAGGCGGTGGCCTTCTTCAGGCCCTCTTGCTTCGCTTGGCGTTCTCTTTCAAGAACCTCATAACGGTCGGTAGCATCTTTTAACTTCACGGCCATTATGGCCATTTCCTCCCTGCTTCGGCAGTGAACAGCCTTCTCGGCTTTTAGCTCCGCCGCTGCCTTCAAGGTAGCCACATCACTTTTTCTGGCTTGGTCCTTGGCTCGAGCAAGCTCCGCCCAAAGGTCTTCCACAGCAGCGGCACCATCTGCATCAAGCATACATGTTGTAAGAAGTGGGCGTCAGCTCCCTTACCAGGTGACCGCGGATACACCACTTACCTTGCGACTCGTCAAGTCGTTTATTGACCAGCGTGATGTCTGCATCCGCAACGTCGAGTTGCCGCTTCAGTTCGGCAACTCTATCAGTCCGGCTGGCCACCGAACGCTCCGCCACCTGCATAGGAAAGGCGACATTTCGTAACTAAGATTATGATCCTCGGCACGCTGTCGCTTTCGACAACATACCGAGTCTCACGGGCTACTATCTATATAGGGCGCACCCTATGTGCAACACTGTCACAAGGTATGTCATTTTTTTTGCGTACCTCAAACCCCTTCAGTAAACTTCCGACGGCCTCATGTAACCTGCTTTTGGCGGATGAGATCCTTTCAATCACCGCACTCATTAATGCGCAATGATCTTCTGAGAGAGACGCCCTCTCGAGCAAACCCTGCAGCTCCACCGGCCGCACTCCAGTGGGTGCCGAACTCCCAGGCCCCGCCAGACTCGGGGAGACCCTCCGTGACGACACCTCAGGGTCTTCCGCCCCGCCTGATGGGTCAGCAAATGGAGGCGTTTCGCTCTCCCTCATCTCCGGACGAAGGTCCCCCGAGGATGAGCTCTGCTGGGAAGGGCTGAGATCCGAACTACAAGGTAAAAACTTCGGTTATCCTTAGAAATAAAATAGGGATGCCTTTTATTGTAAAACTTCCCTTTTTTCTATTTACGGCTCGCTGGACGGCTGATTCCTTTGGGGAGACTGTACGGCCGGGACTCCTCCCGGCGCAGGACCTTCTGGTGCAGATTTCTTTCCCCGCTTCGAGGCTTTGGCCTTCGGGTTTTCGGAAGCGGTCCTCTTCTCCCCCTGGAGGGAGGGATTCTTGATTCCCCCCTTACTGAGAGCCTCCTTAACAGAGGTGGTAGCTTCCCTGTTCCCCCCTTCGCCTTCCTCCGAAGGCGCAACCTCCAACATTTTGATTAACACGGGATCCGGCGTGGTCTCAGGGAGGGGGGCCGGACACCGTATCAGTTTTGCTTGCACTATCCACTCCTGTTCAAGGGATAGCTGGTTGAAAGGCAAGTCCATGATAAATAAATGGATGATATGTCCGGTCACAGGGCTACTTACTTGAGTATCCGGGCGATTGCAGCTTAGGCCAGCGTCCTCGGTCAAGTCCGGACACACTTCTTGTGGTCCGAAGAACAGTTTGTACATCTCCACGGGTTTTGTACCCATAAAGTGTTGGAGAGCTCGTGGTCCCACCGGATTGAATTCCCACAGGCGAAGAGGGCGACGTTTGCAGGGCAGAAGACGCCGAATCAGCATCACCCGCGTCACTACGACCAGATTGATCTCCTTCTCTTGGAGATCTCAAATCCGGCCCTGCAATAGGGGTACGTCCTTGGACGGCCCCCAGTCGAAACCTTTGTTGACCCATGATGTCAGCCGTGGTGGAGGGCCCGGGCGAAAGGCGGGCGGCGGCCTCTGCGTGCTGCCCCTGGGAGCGGTGATATAGAACCACTCCTGTTGCCACAAACCGAGCTCCTCCTGAAAAGAGCCCTCGGGCCATGGAGCATCGGCCCTCTTGCTTATAACCGCCCCGCCGCACTCTGCCTGACGCCCCTCAATCATCTTCGGCTCCACATTGAAGGTTTTGAGCCACAAACCAAAGTGAGGGGTAGTGCGGAGGAAGGCTTCGCAAACAACAATAAATGATGAGATATGGAGGATAGACTCCGGAGCCAGGTCGTGGAATTCCAGCCCATAGTAAAACAGGAGCCCCCTCACGAAGGGATCCATCGGGAAGCCTAAACCCCGACGGAGGTGAGGCGCGAACATGACGCTCTCGCCAGGCTCAGGGGTGGGAATGACTTGCCCTTGGGCAGGCAACCTATGCGAAATCTCGTAGGTTAAGTACCTGGCGTCCCTAGGCTTTAGCACGTCCTCTTCCGTGACGGAGGAGGGCATCCACCGGCCCTGAAGGTCAGAGCCGGACATTGTCGAAGGTCCGAAGTACCCGAATCTGGAGCCCTGGGTGTTGGAACTTGGGGCGAGGGGCGGATTCGATTGAGGATTGAAGAAAAGAACGGGCCTTGGTCTCATTATAAACGGGGAGAATACCAAGAGTCGTCTCCGTGACCGTTTAGAACTCGCCTTCGATGGAGGGGGCGTGGCAACGGGCGCGGTTGGGTTACCCATGTCCGTATTAATGAGAATCCCGGGATAAGGGGAACACGATCTCTGCTTCGACAAGACGTGCCAAGGAAACCGCTTCGCTAAATGCGCTGAGGCGGTATAATAAAAACGATTCAAGTAAAGGCTTGGTTGTGGTGTGACGTCACGCCACAAAATACGTCAGCAGATTCAACTTGTGTAAATATTATTCTCTCTACAGTGGAGTGTGGAATTTATTTTTGCAGAGCCAGACACTATCCTGGTGTTCACAATCTTCTACAAATTATTCGGAGATGGAACCCGCCTTGCAATGCCGAAGACAATATGCACACCGGACTCATCGTCATTGAAGCCTGGTTCAGGGGCTACTGAGGGAGTCCTGGACTAAGGGGTGTTCGGATAGCCGAACTATCATCATCGGCCAGACTCCAAGACTATGAAGATACAAGATTGAAGACTTCGTCCCGTGTCCGGATGGGACTTTCCTTGGCGTGGAAGGCAAGCTTGGCGATACGGATATGTAGATCTCCTACCATTGTAACCGACTCTATGTAACCCTAGCCCTCTCCGGTGTCTATATAAACCGGATGGTTTTAGTCCGTAGGACAATAACAACAATCATACCATAGGCTAGCTTCTAGGGTTTAGCCTCCTTGATCTCGTGGTAGATCTACTCTTGTAACATCCACATCATCAATATCAATCAAGCAGGACGTAGGGTTTTACCTCCATCAAGAGGGCCCGAACCTGGGTAAAACATCGTGTCCCTTGTCTCCTGTTACCATCCGCCTAGACGCACAGTTCGGGACCCCCTACCCGAGATCCGCCAGTTTTGACACCGACAACTACCGAGTCCTGATCGGAAACCATCATTAAAATAAGAACTCTTGTGCATGTCCGTGTGGGCCCTTCAGGATTAGCACTTGAACTTCTTATCCTTGAACAAATCAATCAGTGGCTTGGTGTGCTAGGGATACATATAGAATGAAGGTAGCTAGTCTCACAAACCAATGTATACTTCGCACATGCATGACTGACTTGGGATGATTCCAGATGAAGCAACATTGACTTCTCGAGTTCACGGCGGCCACTTGCATCAGATGCACATGGACTGGAGAAAGTCATTTCTTACATCCAAACATATGCTTCATGAGCTAGCATGAAGTGATGCTTTCAAAAGTTTGCAACACTAGCTTAATGTGCAACAAAATCATGGAGGAGATAAGGATGTTGTCAATGGGCTCAACAACAACTCATCGGAATTTCCATATCACCGGATTTCCACCATTATGTGAACAATGTGATAGTATTGGTTAGACCGAAAGATGTAATGGTGTATGCTCGAGGAATCAACCACGGGTAAGACAACATTACGAGCATCATTGGTTGTGACTTTATTTGAGGATAGCCCACACTTAAATCAAAGTTTTGAGAAGACAATAGATCCAACAACTGATCACGAGAACTAATCGAAGAAGATATCACCTTTCTTCATCACACATATACAAAAGATATCCCTTTGTAATGAACTAGGTTAGGCAAAGCATTTATCTTCCAACTCCCCAAGTTGTTGTTTAGCTCAACCCACTAGTTCAGGGTATCCAACACATAATCTTGGAGAATGAGTGGTTTACAAGAAACCAACTTGATCACGAGCTCAACATAGCGGTCAGGTGTCAACCTGGTAGTACTTCTGAGAAGATATTCAGAAAATCACGAACCACCGATATGTTATTAAGCCCGGGAACAATCCTGTTTTTAGGGTAAGACGATATGATCAAATAAGCAAGGGATTGAATAATCCTAACTCATTGATCGAAGAGTGCACCAGAAATAAGGACTAGGTAGCACAATCTATCTTAGGATGATGATTCAATACCAACACGCTAAGAATGAGATTGTTGTCCATTAACTAACAAGCAACAGGGTTTGTTGGGGATATTACTACTAGGTGTGAACCGGCCTACCTCGGCCGGGTTAGCTTCATTAGTAGTATAAAGGTGATTAAGCAGATGAAGGCCCAAGGCCTGTAGTCGGTTTAGAACCTGTAGCCGTAAACCGACTTGATATGTAAACTTGCATTGTAAGTTAGGAATAGATAGAGACCAACAGGGATACGAGTATGAACAGGTGTGGGACTCTATGGACCGACGGGCGTCACCCGTGTATATAAGGGGATGACCCGGTGGCGGTTCAAGGACAGACAACAACAACTCGAGCCTAGGCGAAGCTTGTTTGCTCCCTAGACATCGAAACCACATCAATTCCATCACAACTAGACGTAGGCTTTTACCTTCATCAAAGGGGCCAAACTAGTATAAACCCTCGTGTCTTTGTGTCCGCTTTAACCCCTTCAAGTTAACCCGTAGCGATGGCTCCACGACTAAGTCCTTTCACGAGGACATCTGCCATGACAAATCCACGACAGGGTTGCTAGCAGTATTGATTTCACACATCACGATTCACTTGTCGGCATTCCTGTTACAATAACATGGGAACCGAGGAATTAACAATAATGGCAAGAAGTATTACTGCGTCAAGAATTCATAAGAGGTGGTGCAATTCTCATGACACTCTTGACATAAAGATGGTAACACTCCATGGTAGAGCAGAGCAGAAGCTGGATTGGCATTTTGATCTGCGGAATACAATTGCTTTGACCCAATCCTAGATATGGATGAGGTTCTGGAGTTTGTTTCTCCTATTCATTCTGGAATAGAACGGTTTGACGGACCACAAGAATAGTAGGCATCGATGAACACGAATGCACACATACCCTTGACTATCTATTGATAGACGAAGGTCGGAATACAACTAAAGAGGGACAACCCAAAGAACGTATGGTTTTCTGAGTTTTGGATGCATGGATTGGTATGTCGAATGAGTTCAACATATTTCTTCCGGACAACCCATGCAGAAAGGTAGAACTGGCAGAGTCACAACATAGAATCGAGAACTCATCAAGAACTTTGGTTGTGATCTTTGGTGCAAGAACTTCGGCCATATTGGTTCATGGTACCGGAAGAATGATATACCATGAACTTCTAGGACTATCACAAGGGTTACTAATATCCTAAAGGAACTAGCAGCACTATCAGCATGAGGTAAGTAGGGTGAATCTCGGGTTCAGAAACCCAGGAGCAGAATGCCTACTAACTAGGTGGCATCACGGGATGCTTTCGAGAATGATGGCCAGAATCGTCACACTGGGAACACAAGACATGGCTAGATTACTAGATGATCCCCTAAGACACCTAGGGTCATAATAATGACTCCAACAAATATGTCGAGGCAATAGAGTACCTAAACTCACCGATTAGTGTGGTTAATCTATCCCAAAGGAACATCGAGAAGGGAAGGAAGGATTTGCAAATGCATCAGGCTGTTTAGAAACCCGGGATGACTCGGACAGCATAACGGTTGTAAATGCTCAAGAAGATTGAGACATCCTACAAAATGGTGGCATAACCACTCGACCATCACAATATCAAGGTTCTGAGATCAACTATGAATACACGGAGATAGAAGAAACTGAACTGAGGCTTGAAATCATCAATCCTATAAGTCTACGGATTAGTAACATGTGAACCTAATAGGGAGATGAGATCCTAGTCCTTAACCCTGGTAGAAAAGAAGATGTTGACTCAAATCAGAAGGGCATAAGGTATAAGGAGTAAAAAGAGCCTTACGTTCCATCCCACAATCAATTCCCTTATATAACTAAAGAATTTCTAGACTCAACTTCGACCAGTTTGACTTGGTAATTCTATCGGCAGTCAAGCTCTGATACCAAAGCTATCAGGACCCCGACTCAAAGCCACACTGATCTAGCATGTAACACCTCATATCACTTTGCAGCCTCACGCACGGTATTACCATGGGTGTCGCCTTACCTTGCCCGGGACCATTTGCGCCTTTTGGCACACGTGTATGATAGTGTCGCTAGCATCCATATGACAAGGAGCCCGTGCTGACATGGCTAGTCATGAACCCAAAGTGGCACTAACTTACAGGGACAGGCATACATGACCTAGCAACGAACGTGTCGGTCATCAACGAGTGAATCCGGGCTGTAGCAACTGGGCTAGCAGGACTCCGGTAAACCGGGCTATAGCAGGCTAACAGGACTCTGGTAGACACTGCATGACATTTCCCCGAAGGGACAGACACATGAACAAAGAAGGACACATGCCGAGCAGTAGCAAGCTACCAGGGCTCAGTGGAAGCACTAGGAGACCTTTCCCGGTAAGAGAGGCTACCAAGGATAAACAACTAGATAGTCAGATCCCACACATACCAACCATTTCAATAACATACACACAATATGCTCGATATGTGCAAATACAACATGGCATCACAACATGACTCTATAACTCAAGTATTTTATTCAATAGGCTCCAAGGAGCGAGATATTACAAACATCGGTCACATGACCCAACATTCAGAGCATACAAGTCAAAGCACATGTGGAAGCTTAACATGTCTGAGTACATACATCTACAAATGAAAAAGGCTGAGAAGCCCGAGTAACTACTAGATCCCGTCGAGGGCTCAAGATCGTAGCTGAGGTAACAAGCTAAACGTCGAAGTTCATGCAGAACTACTAGTGAGACTGAAGTCTCTCTACAAATACATAAATTAGGCAAACGTGAGTACAAATGTACCCAGCAAGACTTACATCAGAACTAACTACATATGCATCATTATCAACAAAGGGGATGGTGGGGTTTAACTGCAGCAAGCCAGCTTTGACTCGGTGGCTATCCTGAACTACGACTGCAAGTAACTCTTTTGAGGTGGCGTACACGAGTCCATATATGCACTATATCAATACACCACTATGGATCCGCTCCCGTATCCCTACGAGAACGACATCCATAGCACTCACGCTTATCTTGCGCATTTTAGAGTATCCACTTCAGGTTATCTATGAACTGTACAGGCAACCCAGAAGTACTTTACCGCGGACACAGCTATTCGAATAGATGATGTTAACCCTACAGGGGTGTACTTCTTCACACACGCTCTCGCCACTTACCGCCATGTACACGTCATGTATCTCGGCAACCTTCAAGCGGAAGCCTGGTGAGGGTGTCAGCCACGACCTGACTAACCACACAAGTCTCTCGTCCATGTTTATCGCCTATTTGGGTTCCATCCGTAAGGAGATCCGGCCAGGGTGTCGTTCATGGCCCCAAACGATGTGTGCAGGGTTCCCAAGCCCACCATTCGGGTGCCACTTGGTACACCAGGCCACTGTGCCTAGTCTGTTCCAAGCCCACTTGTACCGGGTGCCACTTGGTAGACTACTAGCACTACCTACAAACACTAGAAACTAGTTGCAACTCCAGGACAGAGATCAGGCTGATTAATAAGTTGAGAGGGACCGAGTTACCGGAACCCAATGTGTGGTAGTAGCTGTTCATGGATCACAAACACAGAACTCAGTTTCTGAGGACGGTTTCAATGAGACAACCCACCATGTACTCCTACATGGCCTCTCACTGCTACCATTACCAAATCGTGTTCACACACTTAGCTCTCAACAGTAGGACATGTTCACAACTTTCCAATTCATCCCCGATGAATCAGACCTGACACAACTCTAAGCAATAGTAGGCATGACAAACAAGCATGAATGAGTAGGCACATCAGGGCTCAAACAACTCCTACTCATGCTAGTGGGTTTCATCTATTTACTGTGGCAATGACAGGTCATGCAGAGGAAAGGTGTTCAACTAACGCAACATGTATCAGTTGAATCGTTGTTGCCCTAATGCAGCAAAAGAGAGCAGGAGCGAGAGAGTGGGATTGTATCGGAATGAACAAGGGGGTTTTGCTTGCCTGACACTTCTGAAGATAGTATAGCTCTTCATCGGTGTCATTAAACTCATCGTCGGTACGTCGTCTAATGAGAGGGGACAAACACCGGCAACAGAGAAGGAACACAATCAATGCAATGCAACACTATGATGCATGAGTGTGACATGGCAATATGTTATGGTTTGAGCTAATGCAACTAGCAACAAGATTAAATGAAGTTGGTTTGAATCCAAGATTCAAATTCAAACTCCATATGTGGATATTAAAATGCTATTTATATGATTTGTGCTAAATAGCAGCTATAAGTTGTTCTAACATGCATGAAAATGGTACAGATGGATAGATTGAATTTTTTCTGATAATTTTTCATATATAAATTATTTCATTTGGAGTTACAGATTAATTTCTATGATTTTTACAAGTTTTAGCTAATTTCTGGAATTTGCTGAATTATAACTAATCCAGAAAATAACTTATTGCGTCAGCATAATGTCAGCATGACGTAAGCAACTCAACGGGGCATGGGCCAGGTCAAACTAACCATTGGGGTCCACTAGTCAGTGACCCGGTGCTGGTTAGTGTCGCTGACAGGTGGGGTCGGGTCAACGGCCACGTCAGCAAGTCAGCACTGACGTATGGAGCCGGTCAACAGGTGACGTGGCCATAGTCAAACCGACACGTGAGCCTTCTGTGGTTAGCTTAATTTAATCAGGGGTTAAATCTATGGTTAAATAAAAGGTGGGGCCGGGCTGTCAATGAAACATGCGCTAAATAACTGCCTCATTAGTGGCTAATGATGATGCCACGTCATCATCGCCGGAGTCAGGCCGGCGAGGACCAAACCGACAGCGGATGACCACCGTGCGCTCGATACGGAGCACCAAATCGCATGCGGTTTGTGGCATTGGGTTGCTGGTGTTGTGCTCCATCGAATCTTAGTGTAGATGGACCAAGAGGTCGCCGGAATAGTCAACGGTGATGAGGTTTGGCGGCGTCCGGAGTTCGAGAAATGATGGAAACGGCGATACAAGGCACGACAGGATGAGAGGCTGGGTGTTCCGGGCTTCTGGAAGTGTTCTAAGCATGATGACGCAAACAGACGCGGGCCTCAGCAACTAAAACAATGGCAACAACATGGCCGGCGGCGAGGAGCTTCGGCTCCGGTGAGAATGAGGGCTACATGGTGCAAACGAGGTGGGGAAGAGAGGGGTTCGGAGCGGAAGCTCATAGTGGTCACGCAGAAAAGCTAAGTGGGCTCGGGGAAGGTCGGACGATGTCGGGGAATTGCCGACGATCTCGGAGGCCGGAGTTGAAGACGATGGTGGTGGCGGCGTTCCCGGGCACTCGGCGTTGCGTGACTCGGTGGAGAGGACGAGTATGTCGTCGCAGAGCTCAGGGGCGTGTCTAGGGGCGTAGGTGAGGCCGGTGGCTATGCGAGTGGTGGACGGCGGCGACGGGGCCGCTCGGGTGCGTGTGAGTAAGAGAGCAGAGGAGGGGAGGAGCATGAGGGAGAGGCCGAGGGGGTTCCAAGGGTTGCGTGGCTTCATCCAGAGAGGCCCAAGGCTAAGCGGCAAGCAAGAGGTGGCGAGGCGCGTGCTCGCGCGCGTTGGCCACGCGGGCTATCCTCCTGGCGTGGTGGAGAAGACGACTGGCATGCGCCACTAGGCTGGGCCGACACAGTGCCAGGGCAGGTAGGTGGCCCAGGTGACTCCTTCCCTCTCTCTCTCTCTCTTTTCTAACTCTTTCTGTTTCCTATTTATTCTATTTTGTTTCGATTTAGCAAAAATACTAAACCGTTTTTAAAACTCCTGAAAATATTTGTGGGCACTGTTGAAATTATTCCCAACAGCCCGCAACTAGTTTCAGAATTATAAGAGCATTTAAAATATTTATAGGATTTAAATGCCCCAATTCAAATACAATATGAGTTAATTCAAAAATCCAGAATGTCCTAGAAATATGTGCACCATTTTTGGAAGAGGTTTTTAGCCAATTCAAAAATGATGAACTTTTCTGCAGGGCATTTTGGGTTCATTGAAAATATTTTTATTTGAACCTAGTTGAATTCATTTGGTGCTAGGGTTTGAACATCCCCAATTCAAATTAAATAGAATTTAAACATGATGCAACAACCAACTAGTCCAAGTGCATAGCAAGGCTAGGGACGTGACAACTCACCCCCACTAAACAAGAATCTCGTCCCGAGATTCAAGCGTAGGGTAAGAGGACAAAGGGGACATAAACTAACACAATCTTCATGATCCAATTGCTCTTCTCGAAGATATTGATTCATTGCATCATCTTGATCTTGACATCTTGCTTTGAGAACTCCATTCAACATGACCACGAGAAGAAATGAAAACTCTAGAAGAATCGATATTCGCGAGGATCGAGCAACTGACGATTAACTCACGGAATGAGGCATAGAACACCTCTTGAGCCGAGATGTTCAAATACACTTCGGGAGGATGGAAGAACAGATGACGGGGGTTCAATTTGGTAGGCAAAAATTCCACGCTGAGGAGATGGTGAATGGTTTCAAGATAGCGATGAAATAATTGCTATGATTCCATAACGGGGCACCTTAGAGAAGGTGACTCGTAGAATTATTCCCTTAAGTGGCGGAAAGAATTACTTTTGATACCTAGATCATTGAAAATCCTTATACCAGCCTAAGGCAAATCACAATTGATCGTTTGAAGGAATTCAAAAGAATGGCATACTCAGTTTGGAAAGGAAACTAGAGTTCTAAGACAACTCGGCAAAAGGAAGACACATTCCAATTGATACCGGGAACATAGTGTCTGAGCGTGCTCTCAAGAACTTGAGCATTTCCATATTCATCAGGGTCTTACCAACATCCGTGTCGAGGATCCTGGCAACACATCATTCTACCATGATGAATAGTGATGGACGATGCAGATGCAAAGGAAGACAACACCTTCTGAGATTTTACCTTAGCAATGCCAAGGCCACAAAATCTTGATAATCGACCCGAGAGTCATTTAGCATTCCGCTTCTAATGTTCTCCTTGATGTGCTAGCGTATCCCATTCGTAGATATGGTTTGATATCTAGAACATCAAGTAAAAGGTCGGACTTTGGGAAAACAAAAATCCATAAGGAACAACTACTGGAGTAAATCCTACGAAATCCTTATGGGGAGGTGGCCAACTTCTTCAATCGAGATACTACAACCATAGGTCTTCCGGCTGGGTGTGTTGGCCAATACATCCACTTTACCAGGTTACAAATAGACCAATATTACAATTCTTGGGACACGTTCCAACCATCATACCTGCCTGAATTTCAGATCTGGTTGGTGTCAGGATATTCCAGACTCATCAAGTCTAGAAAGAAAAATGAAAGTTTGCAACACAAATCGATGAGATGGTGTTGCGAGATTCTCGGGAAATGGACTATGGTAGTAAGCTCTAGAACATGAGCTGGTTCTGCTACAACATGTGCACACGTTGTCCGAGACAAGCATGACCACATAGTAGTCTTATAATAAAACACTACCGAGTCCTGATCAGAAACCATCATTAAAATAAGAAGTCTTGTGCACGTCCGTCTGGGCCCTTCAGGATTAGCACTTGAACTTCTCATCCTTGAACAAATCAATCAGTGGCTTCGTGTGATAGGGATACATATAGAATGAAGGTAGCTAGTCTCACAAACCGATGTATACTTCGCACATGCATGACTGACTTGGGATGATTCCAGATGAAGCAACATTGACTTCTCGAGTTCATGGCGGCAACTTGCATCAGATGCACATGAACTTGAGAAAGTCACTTCTTACATCCGAACATATGCTTCATGAGCTAGCATGAAGTGATGCTTTCAAAAGTTTCCAACACTAGCTTAATGTGCAACAAAATCATGGAGGAGATAAGGATGTTGTCAATGGGCTCAACAATAACTCATTGGAATTTCCATATCACTGGATTTCCACCATTATGTGAACAATGTGATAGTATTGGTTAGACCGAAAGATGTAATGGTGTATGCTCGAGGAATCAACCACGGGTAAGACAACACTACGAACATCGTTGGTTGTGACTTGATTTGAGGATAGACCACACTCAAATCAATTTTTGAGAAGACAATAGATCCAACAACTGATCATGAGAACCAATCAAAGAAGATATCACCTTTCTTCATCACACATATACAAAAGATATCCCTTTGTAATGAACTAGGTTAGTTAAAGCTTTTATCTTCCAACTCTCCAAGTTGTTGTTTAGCTCAACCAACTAGTTCAGGGTATCCAAAACATAATCTTGGAGAATGGGTGGTTTACAAGAAACCAACTTGATCACGCGCTCAACAGAGCGGTCAGGTGTCAACCTGGTAGTACTTCTGAGAAGATATTCGGAAAATCACGAACCACCGATATGTTATTAAGCCCGGGAACAATCATGTTTTTAGGGTAAGATGATATGATCAAATAAGCAAGGGATTGAATAATCCTAACTCACTAATCGAAGAGTGCACCAGAAATAAGGACTAGGTAGCACAATCTATCTTAGGATGATGATTCAATACCAACACGCTAAGAATGAGATTGTTGTCCATTAACTAACAAGCAACGGGGTTGCTAGTAGTATTGATTTCACACATCACGATTCACTTGTTGGCATTCCGGTTACAATAACATGGGAACCGAGGAATTAACAATAATGGCAAGAAGTATTACTGCGTCAAGAATTTATAAGAGGTGGTGCAATTCTCATGACACTCTTGACATAAAGATGGTAACACTCCAAGGTAGAGTAGAGCAGAAGCAGGATTGGCATTTTGATCTGCGGAATATAATTGCTTTAACCCAATCCTAGATATGGATGAGGTTCTGGAGTTTGTTTCTCCTATTCATTCTGGAATAGAACGGTTTGACGGACCACAAGAATAGTAGGCATCAATGAACATGAATGCACACATACCCTTGACTATCTATTGATAAACGAAGGTCGGAATACAACTAAAGAGGGACAACTCAAAGAACGTATGGTTTTCTGAGTTGTGGATGCATGGATTGGTATGTCGAACGAGTTCAGCATATTTCTTCCGGACAACCCATGCAGAAAGGTAGAACTGGCAGAGTCACAACATATAATCGAGAACTCATCAAGAACTTTGGTTGTGATCTTTGGTTCAAGAACTTCGGCCATATTGGTTCATGGTACCAGAAGAATGATATACCACAAACTTCTAGGACTATCCCAAGGGTTACTAATATCCTAAAGGAACTAGTAACACTATCAGCATGAGGTAAGTAGGGTGAATCTCGGGTTCAGAAACCCAGGAGCAGAATGCCTACTAACTAGGTGGCATCACGGGATGCTTTTTAGAATGATTGCCAGAATTGTCACACTGGGAACACAAGACATGGCTAGATTACTAGATGATCCCCTAAGACACCTAGGGTCATAATAATGACTCCAACAAATATGTCGAGGCAATAGAGTACCTCAACTCACCGATTGGTGTGGTTAATCTATCCCAAAGGAACATCGAGAATGGAAGGAAGGATTTGCAAATGCATCAGACTATTTAGAAACCCGGGATGACTCGGACAGCATAATGGCTATAAATGCTCAAGAAGATTGAGACATCCTACAAAATGGTGGCATAACCACTCGACCATCATAATATCAAGGTTCTGAGATCAACTATGAATACACGGAGATAGAAGAAACTGAACTGAGGCTTGAAATCATCAATCCTATAAGTCTACGGATTAGTAACACGTGAACCTAATAGGGAGATGAGATCCTAGTCCTTAACCCCGGTAGAAAAGAAGAGGCTGACTCAGATCAGAAGGGCATAAAGTATAAGGAGTAAAAAGAACCTTACGTTCCATCCCACAATCAATTCCCTTATATAACTAAAGAATTTCTAGACTCAACTTCGACCAGTTTGACTTGGTAATCCTACAGGCAGTCAAGCTCTGATACCAAAGCTGTTAGGACCCCGACTCAAAGCCACACCAATCTAGCATGTAACACCTCATATCACTTTGCAGCATCACGCACGGTATTCCCATGGGTGTCGCCTTACCTTGCCCAGGACCGTTTGCGCCTTTTGGCACACGTATATGATAGTGACGCTAGCATCCATATGACAAGGAGCCCGGGCTGACATGGCTAGTCATGAACCCAAAGTGGCACTAACTTACAGGGACAGGCATACATGACCCAACAACGAACATGTCGGTCATCAGCGAGTGAATCCGGGCTATAGCAGTTGGGCTAGCAGGACTCCGGTAAACCGGGATGTAGCAAGCTAACAGGACTCCGGTGGACACTGCATGACATTTCGCCAAAGGGACAGACACAGGAACGAAGAAGGACTCATGCCGGCCAGCCTAAGTGTTCCGGAGCAGTAGCAAGCTACCAGGGCTCAGTGGAAGCACTAGGAGACATTTCCCGGTAAGAGAGGCTACCAAGGATAAACAACTAGATAGTCAGATCCCACACATACCAAGCATTTCAATAACATACACACAATATGCTAGATATGTGCAAATACAACATGGCATCACAACATGACTCTACAACTCAAGTATTTTATTCAATAGGCTCCGAGGAGCGAGATTTTACAAACATGGGTCTGATGACCCAACATTCAGAGCATACAAGTCAAAGCACATGCGGAAGCTTAACATGTCTGAGTACAGACATCTACAAATGAAAAAGGCTGAGAAGCCCGACTAACTACTAGATTTAGCCGAGGGCTCAAGATCGTAGCTGAGGTAACAAGCTAAACGTCAAAGTTCACGCAGAACTACTAGTAAGACTGAAGTCTCTCTGCAAATACATAAAATAGGCAAACATGAGTACAAATGTACCCATCAAGACTTACATCAGAACTAACTACATATGCATCATTATCAACAAAGGGGATGGTGGGGTTTAACTGCGGCAAGCCGGCTTTGACTCAGTGGATATCCTGAACTACGACTGCAAGTAACTCTTTTGAGGTGGCGCACACAAGTCCACATATTCACCATATCAATACACCACTATGTATCCACTCCCGTCTCCCTACGAGAACGACATCCATAGCACTCACGCTTATCTTGCGCATTTTAGAGTATCCACTTCAAGTTACCTATGAACTATATAGGCAACCCAGAAGTCTTTTACCGCGGACATGGCTATTCGAATAGATGATGTTAACCCTACAGGGGTGTACTTCTTCACACACACTCTCGCCACTTACCGCCATGTACATGCCATGTATCTCGACAACCTTCAAGCAGAAGCCTGGCGAGGGTGTCGGCCACGACCTGACTAACCACACAAGTCTCTCGTCCAGGTTTATCGCCTATTTGGGTTCCATCCGCAAGGAGATCCGACCGAGGTGTCGCTCACGTCCCTAAATGATGTGTGCAGGGTTCCCAAGCCCACCATCCGGGTGCCACTTGGTACACCGGGCCACTGTGCTTAGTCTGTCCCAAGCCCACCTGTACCGGGTGCCACTTGGTAGACTTCTAGCACTACCTACAAACACCAGAAACTAGTTGCAACTCCTGGACAGAGATCAGGCTGATTAATAAGTCGAGAGGGGCCGAGTTACTGGAACCCAATGTGTGGTAGTAGCTGCTCATGGATCACAAACACAAAACTCAGTTCCTGAGGACGGTTTCAATGAGACAACCCACCATGTAATCCTACATGGCCTCTGACCGCTACCATTACCAAATCGTGTTCACACACTTAGCTCTCAACAGTAGGACATGTTCACAACTTTCCAATTCATCCCCGATGAATCAGACCTGACACAACTCTAAGCAATAGCAGGCATGACAAACAAGCATGAACGAGTAGGCACATCAGGGCTCAAACAACTCCTACTCATGCTAGTGGGTTTCATCTATTTACTGTGGCAATGACAGGTCATGCAGAGGAAAGGGGTTCAACTATCGCAGCATGTAACAGTTGAATCGTTGTTGTCGTAATGTAGTAAAAGAGAGCAGGAGCGAGAGAGTGGGATTGTATCGGAATGAACAAGGGGGTTTTGCTTGCCTGGCACTTCTGAAGATAGTATAGCTCTTCATCGGTGTCATCAAACTCATTGTCGGTACATCGTCTACTGAGAGGGGACAAACACCAGCAAGAGAGAAGGAACACAATCAATGCAATGCAACAATATGATGCATGAGTGTGACATGGCAATATGTTGTGGTTTAAGCTAATGCAACTAGCAACCAGATTAAATGAAGTTGGTTTGAAACCAAGATTCAAATTCAAACTCCATATGTGGATATTTAAATGCCATTTATATGATTTGTGCTAAACAGCAGCTATAAGTTGTTCTAGCATGCATGAAAATGGTACAGATAGATAGATTGGATTTTTTTGATAATTTTTCATATATAAATTATTTCATTTGGAGTTACAGATTAATTTCTATGATTTTTAGAAGTTTTAGCTAATTTCTGGAATTTTCTGAATTATAACTAATCCAGAAAACGACTTATTGCGCCAGCATAACGTCAGCATGACATAAGCGAGTCAACGGGGCACGGGCCAGGTCAAACTGACCAGTGGGGTCCACTAGTCAGTGACCCAGTGCTGGTTAGTGTCGCTTACAGGTGGGGTCGAGTCAACAGCCATGTCAGCAAGTCAGCACTGACGTATGGGGCTGGTCAACAGGTGACGTGGCCATAGTCAAACTGACACGTGGTCCTTCTTCGGTTAGCTTAATTTAACCAGGGGTTAAATCTGTGGTTAAATAAAAGGTGGGGCCAGGCTGTCAGTGAAACATGCGCTAAATAACTGTCTCATTAGTGGCTAATGATGATGCCATGTCATCATCGCCCGAGTCAGCCCGACGAGGACCAAACCGACAGCGGATGACCACCATGCGCTCGATACGAAGCACCAAATCACATATGGTTTGTGTTATTGGGTTGCTGGTGTTGTGCTCCATCGAATCTTAGTGTAGATGGACCAAGAGGTCGCTGAAATAGTCGACGGCAACGAGGTTTGGCAGCGGTCGGAGTTCGGGAAACAACGGGAGCGGCGCTACAAGGCACGGCAGGACGAGAGGATGGGTTTTCCGGGCTTCTGGAAGTGCTCTAAGCATGATGACGCAAATGGAGTGGGCCTCAGCGGCTAAAACGACGGTGACAACATGGCCGGCGGCGAGGAGCTATCGGCTCCGGTGAGAATGACGGCTACATGGCGCAAACGAGGCAGAGAAGAGAGGGGTTCGGAGCGGAAGCTCACAGCGGTCACACAGACAGTGGGCTCGGGGAAGGTCAGACGATGTCGGGGCATTGCCGGTGATCTCGGAGGCCGGAGTTGAAGACGACGGTGGTGGCAGCGTTCCCGGGCACCCGGCGTTGCGTGACTCGGTGGAGAGGACGAGTATGTCGTCGCAGAGCTCAGGGGCGTGTCTAGGGGCGTAGGGGAGGCCGGTGGCTATGCGAGCGGTGGACGGCGGCGACGGGGCCGCTCGGGTGCGTGTGAGTGAGAGAGCAGAGGAGGGGAGGAGCATGAGGGAGAGGCCAAGGGGGTTCCAGGGGTTGCGTGGCTTCATCCAGAGAGGCCCAGGGCTAAGCGGCAAGCAGGAGGTGGCGAGGCGCGTGCTCGCGCGCATCGGCTACACGCGCTGTCCTCCTGGCGCGGTGGAGAAGACGACTGGCAGGCGCCACTAGGCTGGGCCGGCACAGTGCCAGGCCAGGTAGGTGGCCCAGGTGACTCTTCCCTCTCTCTCTTTTCTAATTCTTTTTGTTTCCTATTTATTCTGTTTTGTTTTGATTTAGTAAAAATACTAAACCATTTTTAAAACTCCTGAAAATATTTGTGGGCACTGTTGAAATTATTCCAAACAGCCCGCAACTAGTTTTAGAATTATTAGAGCATTTAAAATACTTATAGGATTTAAATGCCCCAGTTCAAATACAATATGAGTTAATTCAAGAATCCAGAATGTCCTAAAAATATGTGCACCATTTTTGGAAGAGGTTTTTAGCCAATTCAAAAATGATGAACTTTTCTGCAGGGCATTTTGGGTTCATTGAAAATATTTTTATTTGAACCTAGTTGAATTCATTTGGTGCTAGGGTTTGAACATCCCCAATTCAAATTAAATAGAATTTAAACATGATGCAACAACCAACTTGTCCAAGTGCATAGCAAGGCTAGGGACGTGACACTAACTATGCAATGCAAGACACCATATGCATGATATGAGCAGTATAACCATGCCAAGTTAGAGCATACACCTCGGTGGGGGAATAGGACTGGTTATCTATCTCTGAATCCATCTCTGAGGAGCTATCGGGACCCAACAAGAGATCTGCTTCGACATGTAGCACTGTCTGCTCTGAAGGCCTTGTTTTCACTCCAGATTTTTCCATCTCCCACCTAAATGGCTGATTCACAGGAAGGGTAGTTTAATGTACAAACAGTGTCGACACATGGAAATGTAATGAAGAAAACGATGGGCAAGATATCATTTAAATATATGATGCCTGGTTAAACAGGATGGTATTGCACATTTCACATATATTATGGCTGGCTAAAAGACATGAGACTGCATAATTCCCATATATGATATAGAAACTAAATAGGTGGCATTACAGAACATGTCTAAACTAAGCAGATGACATATATGAAGTCAAAAGTAGGCAATGCAAGGCAACATATGCATAATATGACTAACATCATCATGCCAAGGTAGAGAAAACACCTTGAGGGGTAAATAGGAGTGGTCAGCGGCGTCTGAATCCGCCTCAGAACAGATATCTTCCTCTGGATTATAATCTGGAGAGGGGTGGGGAGGCTTTGCCACTGAACCCACCATGGAGCGATGTCTTCATGACATTGTATTGCCATGCAAAGCTCTTCTCTTTTTCTCTACATGTTCAGCATGACTGTGTACAATATCTGACATGCATACGAAAAAATATGGTGAGATTATGTAAGGAGAGCATGCATAAATTTAGAGTGATGGTAACAACCAGTGGATGGATCCAAAAATAATGATAGCAGGCTGATGATTGCTTTAATTTAATAAAAAGACAAATGATGATTGCTTTACTATTTGTTTTCCACCCAAGATGCACAACATAGGCATACCCTAGGTGAACCAGATATTACACAGACATACTGTTCATTGCTACCTCGATATGCCCCCCACAACTAATTTAGAACTCAAGTTTGAACATTAATTTGGACCTGACTTGGAGTCCAAGAGGTGAACAGGACGATAAAGTAGCAGGTGATTTTAAGCAATGCATAACATAAGCAGAAACAAAAGAGTGTGACCTATCTTGTGGACCCGTGTACTCCTCAGGTTCATCTGCTGAGTCGATGATGGTGATGCCGTTGCAGTGGGTGCCGGCGGCAAGGAAGGAGATCTAAGGCAGCGAAAGACGGTCAGGAGTCATGATGTCTGGTTTGGTGGATGCTTTTGTCGATGGAGCAGCTCAGGTGAGGTGGACGACGTCGCGGCAGAAGCAGGACAAACCACACAAAGTTCCCTTCGACACCTACCTGTAATTGAATTAATTCTGTAAGGGCTCATTTGGCTTGAATGATTCTAAAAACAAAGGGATAGGAAAAACACCAGAATAGGATAGGAATGCACATGGTAAACAGAGCATTTGTAAACACAGGATTTCTGTCAACTTGGGTGTTTGGTTTACAGGAATTGGAAGAGCAGAGGAATGCAACAAAACATGGCCAAAATAAAGTGAAACCATATGAAAGCGTCTACAGTTAGAATGTTATTCTGCCACTAATGCACTTGGTCTTGTTTTCATGCATAGGATTTTGAAAAGTAGGTCCAGGTGGATGTTTTGCTTCATTCCTTTCAACAAAATGCATGAATAATTGAATAGTAGAGTGCCATTGGAAAATTCCCTATTGCTATGTTTTTTCGTTGAACCAAAATATCCCTAATGGATTGACATGAATGTATAGTGATAAGTGATGCAACAAGTGTACAACCTCTTTGCCGTATCCGTGTCGACCTCAGAATCATTGGGTTGGTCACTGAAGCAGTTGAGGCAGAGGTGGCTGTCGAAGGTGTGAAGGAAGATCTGAGGAATCTATAGACGGCATCGAGGGCACTGCTCTGTTGTGATGGATCGTTCTGTTGTTGGAGCAGCTATGGTGAGCTGTAAGATGTCAAGGCTGAAGCAGCACAAGACAGACATCGTCAATCTCAAGTGGGATTCTAATAGCATCTCCAATAGATGATGTAAAATAGATGTAAAATTTACATCACCAAAAACCACCTGACTACAACAGATGAGGTAAAAACTGTTGACTCTGAACTTAACTGTCGAAACTGAAATTTAATGTGGAATCTGAATGTTACTATCGAAACTGAACGCAATGGTAGCAGAGAGGCACTTGACAAGTTGTTTAGGGAGGGCCTGCAGTTCATCTTCAACTTGCACCCCCCTGAGCCACCAGCCACCACCGACCGAACCACCGGCCCCAGCGCTGCCTCGCCGCCCCCGAAACAACTCCCCACCGCCAGTCCGCCGCCGCCCCGGCCGGCCCTCTAGACCCCCACCCCCACCCTAAACCCTAAGATAGATAGTGGGGTACCTCTCTGGCGAGCCCCCATCCTCGTTGGGGGTGGTTCTTCCTTAACTCCGGCGAGCCCCCCCACTCCTTGAAAATCGACTGGCCCAAAAGATGATTCAGACGACTGAAGTGTAGCTAAATCGGAGCAGAGCAGCAGCACGAGCGAGGAGGAGAGCAGCAGTAGCAGCGCGAGCGAGCGAGCGAGCGAGACAGAGCCGAAGCATCAGCAACTAGGCAAGTGAGCGATCGAGCGAGAGCCGGAGCAGCAGCAGCTACAGTAGCAGCGTGAGATAGCGAGAGCCGAAGCAGCAGTAGCAGATCCGGTTGGTATGGATGCCGCGGCCGAAGGGGCCTCACATTGGGGGAGAGCCGCCATGGAGATGTTGCCCGCGGCGCCGGCTTCAAGGTAGACGCTCCATGGGGGTGCGGGATGGAGCACCGTCGGCGCCGGGAGGTCGAGTTAAGGAGAAGGTGTGATGCGATGAGTGAACAACCTCTTTTGTGGCGCCGAGTAGGCCTCGACTTCGTCCGACGAGTCGGTGAGGATGTTGCGGTTCCTGTGGAGCAGGTTAAGGCGGTGCTATGGGGATGGAGCAGCCGCGATAGACGAGGCGATCGTCGGAGCAGCTCCTTGGAGGTGGAGGACGGGGCGGCTGAACCAGCGAGACAACGAGACGGACGACGGATCCTCATCCGGGGAGGTGGACAAGGGACGTCGATCTGTTGCGGTAGACGGCGTCATCGGGGAAGAGGCTCCGGCTGGGCAGCGGTAAGGTGGCGGACGAAGGAGGGTGGGGTTTCGCGGCAGGAGCGGAGAGGAAATGGCGGCCTGGGATTTCGAATGGCAAAAAGGGGGTGATGGGAGGGGGAGAACATGACATAGGGACGCGCTTGTCCAAAATGCAGGGTGTGTTACAAAAGTACCCCCCACCGATTTGAACTAGCGGCCATTTCGGCTCAGGGTTAGAAGGGGGATTTCGCGTGTCAGGATTTGACAGCTGGAGGGAGTTTTCGCACGCGTTGTAATTTCGGGGTAGCAAGGCGCGGGTTGTGAAGGTGCCAGTTTTGGGAGCACGATATCTGAATTTTTGGGATATAACAAGGCGCGGGTTGAATTTTAGGGACAGGCCTAATGTGTAGTAATATTGTACTTGGACATACCAAATCAATTCACACTTCCCTCAACCAAAAAGAAAACGAAAAAAATAAAACTATTCACACCACACAAAGAGAGAGTCTTGCCCCGTTTTACTATACAAATGCTATTCAAAGCTACTCCCTCCTTCCATCTATATAGGGCCTAATGCGTTTTTTGATGCTAACTTTGACCAAATATTAGGGCAATAATATATGACATGCAACTTACACAAAGCACACAGTTAAATTCGTCTGTGAAAGGTTCTTTCAATGATATAATTTTCATATTGTGCATGTCATGTACTATTAATCTTGTCAATAGTCAAAGGCGGTCTTAAAAAACTCATTACGCCCTATATAGATGGAAGGAGGGAGTATGAATCCATGTTATGTCCAATTAAATTTTTTTCGCTTGCTGTATAATGCATGTAACCTACTCACACCAACATTTTAGTGCATTCCAAATGTCTATACTACCGCTGCAATTCGAACTAAATTTGAATTCGTTTCTCTATTTCAATAAGAATCTACAATCATGATTGTTGCCAACTTCAACCATCATTCGTGTATTACCTTAATAACACACCACATGATTACTATAGAGATAGATATGAACTATGTGTACTACATGAACTCGAATTCTATTTTTTGAATACACTTGATGTTGATTCCAAATAATAGTACATTTGATGTACTAACTATATATTCATAATCTAAACCATGTTCCATACGTACACCGTGTTTATCACACAAAGTATAGTGCCGCGCCCCCTACATTATGACAAGTATTTAGACCCGAGCTACAAAAGCCACACATTAGCTGAAATTATAATCATTGTTCTACATTATGATATCTTCTTCAAGTATCCGTATCCACTTTTTTATAATGAATTATGATCTTTGTTCGTCTTTTACACGTTCATGATCCTCTTCTATTTGTAGCTAGCTAGCGCTAACTTTCTATCATGCATGCACACGCCCGCCCCCTCTCACCCACCCTTAGCGTCCCCTCCATCGCGCACATTCATTATTTCTCTTTAGGTCGTCCACCCATGGTGTGTGTAGGCCCTGGCTCCTTCTTTATGGCACACACCGATCGATATACCTCTCTAGCCAAGTGTGCCTACAACAAACACATATATACTTCCCCTCTTCTCTTCTCACCGTCCATGCCCCTCTATGTCCAATACGGTTCCACGTAGGTTCACACTCCCTCCCCTCTTTTCATTGATCTCATACTCGCACACTCTGAGGGAGTCCTGTATTAGGGGGTATCCAGACAGCCGGACTATATACTTTGGTCGGACTGTTGGACTATGAAGACACAAGATTGAAGACTTCGTCCCGTGTCCGGATGGGACTTTCCTTTGCGTGGAAGGAAAGCTTGGATATTCGGATATGTAGATTTCCTTCTCTGTAACCGACTCTATGTAACCCTAGCCCCCTCCGGTGTCTATATAAGCCAGAGGGTTTAGTCCGTAGGACAAGGACAATCATAATCACTAGCTTCTAGGGTTTAGCCTCTCCGATCTCGTGGTAGATCAACTCTTGTAATACTCATATCATCAAGATCAATCAAGCAGGAAGTAGGGTATTACCTCCATCAAGAGGGCCCAAACTTGGGTAGAACATTGTGTCCCCTGCCTCCTGTTACCATTAGCCTTAGACTCACAGTTCGGGACCCCCTACCCGAGATTCGCCGGTTTTGACACCGACATTGGTGTTTTCATTGAGAGTTCCATTGTGTCGTCGCGATAAGGCTTGATGGCTCGCCTTGTTGTCAAGGACGACATCACCTCTGGGGGAGCCCTGTCTGTAGGCTAGACTCTCCGGCTGGGCGGCTTCGTCATGACTGCCCATTCGGCCTCCACCCTGATGATGACTTCTCGGGTCATCAAAAACAGCCTCCACGCCAGCTCAGAATTCACCGAGCAGATGGATCCAATAGAGCTCTCTTCCCTCAATGAGCTCTTGGATCGCATCACCGCCCTGGGAGTCGCTATGGACTATGATCGGATCGGGCTTAAACCCGACCAAAGGGAGATTAACTCTCCATCGGTCACCCATCCGATAGCGGTGGTGGAGGAACAACACAATGATTCTTCCTCTATTTTGAGGACGAACTATGTCCAGATTGCCGAGCTCTCTGAGCCGGATACCCGTCCACGGGAGGACATGGCACAGGATCCGAACTTAGAATCGGGCAGCGGCCGAGAAAAATTGGGCAACATCCTGGAGTCCGAACTGTCGAGACCAGGAACTCCTTTGCCCTTGGGTCTCAAATCGGGTCAGGATTCGGATTTAAATCTACCCACCCACCCAGATATAGGCGATCTCTCCCACATTAGACAAGAGCCCCAAGAGACAGTACACCACTTATGGGCCAGATTCCTCCTTGTAATGAGCAAGGTCAAGGACTGTCACGAGGAAGATACAATCTCATTCTTTTGCAATAACTGCACGGACAAGGGAATTCTCAATGCCATAAATCGTCATGATATAGCACACTTTGCCGACTTGGCGACCATAGTACAGAAGTACTATGCAATGGAAAGTGCCTGGAAAACCCAAAAGAAATTCTGGGACCCTCCGGCTCTCACTAAATCCCCCGTCCGAACTAAAAGGGTGCGCTCTCGTAAGCCACCCTATCCAATTACAAAGAAGCCAAATTCCTTCACAGGGTGTGGAACCGTACTAGAGGGATGGCTCAACGGGCCATGCAAAATCCACAGCACACCGGACGCCATACCAACACACAACCTTAGAGCATGTTGGGTACTCCGGCAAGTGGCCAAGAGCGGCGAGGATCTCCTCATTAACAATGCCGCAGAGCTCCATCCCACGGAGGATAACAATACAATACTGACAATCTTCTAGACTTTCACCTCAAACAACAGGCGCAAGCGAGTGCTCCGCAGCCTCGCCAAAGTCTGCCATGTTGCAGCAATAAACCCATGGAACGACACGGCTATAACTTTCAATGCCAGTGACGAGCCTCAATTCCGAACAGTCCGGGCACCAACCGTGCTAGTCCTTAGTCCAATTATGGACGGTTTCTGGCTTACTAAAGTGCTCATGGACGGAGGCAACGGATTAAACTTCATTTACGAGGAGACTCTTAACAATATGGAAATAGACAAGAGCCGCATTGAGCAGAGCAACACAACCTTCAGGGGAATCATCCCTAGTCGGGAGGCGCGATGAGCAGGAAAAATCACACAGGACGAGGTATTCGGCACGCCGGAGAATTACAGGTCCATAGAAATCATATTCCAAGTGGCACCGTTCAGCAGCGGATATGTCACACCCTAGCTAGTTCATGCATTAGAGTGTTGCATCATGTTTATTCTTTTATCAGAAACTTGAAATGGGGATGATAGAACCCCCAGCCCCCTCTGAAACCACTAGGGTTTACTAAAAATAATTTCAATGAACCTGGAATGCCCTTCTAAAATGTCCATCATTTTTGTTTAGGTTCAGAACCTCTACCAAAAGTGATGCACAGTTTTCTAGGTCATCCTAAGGTCTTTGAATTAACTCATAAGTATTTGAGTTTGGGCATTTAAATTATATAAAATATTTTGAATGCTCAAATATTCCCAAACTAAAATGTTCCTTGCTGGAAATATTCCAACTAAGGACCAGGTGCAGTTTGGTGATTTTAGGAGTTGTCTAAGTATTTTTAATAAGTCCACAAACTTACAGAATAATAATAAAAATAGGGAAATAGGAAATACTTACCTGGCGCCTACTAACCGGCCCACCTGCCGGCCCAGCCCAGCTGCCGCGCTAGCGAGTTGCTTGGCTCGGCCAGGCAGGCAGGCAGGTGCTCGGCGGCGAGCACCGCATGGGTGCCACGCACCTGGTCGCCGCCTCGCCGCTCCCCTCGTCCAGCTGATGACGGGGATCGCTTCCCCTCTCTCCCCCGAACCCCCCAGACATCTCCTCTCCTCCCCAGCTCCTCTCCCTCGCGCTCCCCAGCCATGGCCAACGCCACCGCCGCCGCACCTTCGCCGTAGACGCGCTCTCCGTCAACCTCGCGCCGCGCCACCGTGTCCAGGAGCTCCACCACCCTCCTCTCCTTCGAGCAAGCCGAGCCCAGAGCGCTCGCGTGCCCCGAAGCCACCGCGCTGACCTCGACCGAACCGCCATCGCCGGAGATCCCCTTCCCCATCACCGTCGCACCAGCTCGTCCCCGACCTCGTCGTCTACTCCCTCGGGATCACCGTGAGCCTAGCTACCTCTCCCCCCTTTCCTTTTCCACTCCCGAGCCCCGTAGCGACTGCACGAAGATCACCCGCATGCACCGCCGCGGAGATCGTCGCCGACGTGCTCCCGGCCATCCTCCGGTCACCTCGCGATGTCCATCGCACTCACCACATCGTGTAGGGTCTAACCATGCACTCCCGCACCTCACCGCACACCCTAGCCCCGATTTCGCCTCCACCCGAACTCCGGCGGCCGCCAAGGTCGTCGCCGGCACCGATTCCGGCCACCCCGACCCCAACTAACTCCACCAAGAGCTGCGGTTTGTCCCCAGCTCCACTTAGATGCCTTCTGCGACCCATTTGGTGGCCGAAACGGCCAAAATCACTTCCGCCGCCGCGTCGGGCTCGCCGGCGGCTAAACGCCGGTGCAGCCGACTTGACTTTGACCACGGGTGGGCCCTGATTGACTCTGTTGAGTCAATGACAAGTGGGGCCCCCTCTGCTAATTAGCCCAGATTAGTTTAAACTAATTTTAGTTAGTTAATTAAACTCCTGACATGCGGGACCCACTGGTCAGTTTGACCTGGACCGGTCTGTTGACTTGCTGAGGTCAGCATGACTTCATGCTGACGTAGTAATCCTTTTCTGGAATTAAAATAAATCTAAAATGATTTATAAATTTCAGGAAATGTTCTAAACTTCAAAAATTCATAGTAATTCAACCATAGCTCCAAATGCAAAGTTTTATATATGAAAAATGATCAGAAAAATCCAATCTATCCATCTGTACTGGTTTCATGCATGTTTAAACAAGCTAACCTACTGTTTGTTGCAGAACAAGTTAAAGCACTTATAAGGGCCATGTATGAGTTTGGAACTTGAATCTTTGATTCAAAATGGTTCAAACCCATCTGGTTTTAGTTGCATTAGTCCAACACACTCATATTGCCATGTTTCATGCATGCATCATATTGTTGCATATTGTTTGGTAATGTTGTGTATCGGTGCTCTTTCCGGCAGGTTCTGCCTCCGAGGAGTACCACGATTACCCTAACGAAGAACAATATCAATGCATCGACCCATCAGGCAAGCAACCAACCATTTGATCATATCGCTACAATCCCATGTTCTCGCTCCTGCTCTATTTTACTGCATTAAGACAACGCGTTTCAAACTGCTGTGTGCTACGGTAGTTGAACCCATTTCCTCTGCATCACCTGTCATTGCCACAGTAACTAGATGAAACCCACTAGCATGTGTAGGAGTTGTTTGATCCATATGTATGTGTTGTTCCTACCTTGCTATGCCTGCTATGCTTAGAGTCGAGTCAGGTCTGGTTCATCTGGGTGATGGGCTAGAGTGAAATGATCATGCCGGTAATGAGAGTGATGTGGTGAACACGATTTGGTAAAGGTATCGATGAGAGGCCATGTAGGAGTACATGGTGGGTTGTTTCATTGAAGCCGACCTTAAGCACTGAGATCTGTATGTGTGATTTAAGATTCAGCTACTACCATGCATTGGGCCCTGAAATATGACCCCGCTCGACTTCTTATTCACTCTAGTCCTCTTTCCAGGAGTTGCAAGTAGTTTCTGGTGTTTGTAGCCTACTGGAGGCCGTGGACAGCGCTGACCGTAGGGGTGGGCTGTGATGCGGTAGGTACGTGGCACGGTGTACCGGATACCCGTTAGGTATCTCGGGAACCCTGTACACATCGTTCGGGGCCGTATGGGAAACCTCGGCCGGACTCCCTGCGGATGGAACCTGGATAGGCGATAAACCTGGACTAGAGACTTAGGTGTTTAGGTAGGTCGTGGTCTACACCCACGTCGGCTTTCGCTTGAAGTCTGCCGAGCACATGTCGTGTGCAGACGCTAAGTGGTGGAAACATGTATGAAGAAGTACACCCCTGCAGGGTTAACATTATCTATTCGAATAGCCGCGTCCGCGGTAAAGGACTACTTGGTTGCCTATACAGTTCATAGACAAGTAAATGGATACTACTAAAAATCTCAAGATAAGCGTGAGTGCCGAGGATGGCTCTTCCGTAGGATGACGGAGGTGGATCCTCGGTGGTGTATTGAAGTGGTGAGTAGTGGACTCGTGTGCGCAAAACCATTTCAAGTTGGTGTATCGTAGGATAGCTTAGCCAAGAGTCAAAGCTGGCTTGCTGCAATAACCCCACCAACCCTTCTTGATAATGTGCATGTATGTAGGATCTGATGTAAGTCTTGCTGAGTACCTTTGTACTCATGTTGCTTTAATTTACATTTTTCAGAAGACGCTGCAACCCCTTCTGATGGGTTCTTCGTAGACGTTGACATCGATGAGTAGACTGAGGCCCAGGTGGTGACCCTGAGCTTGTGAAGGACCACGTAGTATAGCCAGGCTTTCCAAGCCTCTTTTATTTTACTAGTTGTCTGTACTCAGACAAGTTACTTCCGCTGTTGGCTTGTATGTCTGTATGACTTGAATGCTGGGTCGTGTGACCCGTACTTGTGTGTATGTTATGTATGGCTCTCTGAGCCTTAAATAAAGTACTTGTGTTGTAGAGTCATGTTGTGATGCCTTGTTGTATTTGCACATATCGAGCATATTGTGTGTATGATTGAAATGCTTGGTATGTGTGGGATCTGACTATCTAGTTGTTTATTCTTAGTAGCCTCTCTTACCGGGAAATGTCTCCTAGTGTCTCCACTGAGCCTTGGTAGCTTGCTACTGCTCCGGAACACTTAGGCTGGCCGGCATGTGTCCTTCTTCGTTCCTGTGTCTGTCCCTTCGGGGAAATGTCACGCGATGGATACCGGAGTCCTGTTAGCCCGCTACAGCCCGGTTTACCGGAGTCCTGCTAGCCCAGTGCTACAGCCCGGATTCACTTGCTGCTGACCGACACGTTCGATGCTGGGTCATGGATGCCTGTCCCTGTAAGTCTGTGCCACTTTGGGTTTACGACTAGCCATGTCAGCCCGGGCTCCTTACCATATGGATGCTAGCGACACTATCATATACGTGTGCCAAAAGGCGCAAACGGTCCCGGGCAAAGGTAAGACGACACCCGTGGGAATACCGTGCGTGAGGCCGCAAAGTGATATGAGGTGTTACATGCTAGATCGATGTGGCATCGAGTCGGGGTCCTGACAGCGTTGGCATCAGAGCCGGACTGCCTGTAGGTTCTCCAAGCCAAACTGGTCGATGTTGAGTCTAGAAATTCTTTAGTTATATATAGGGGAATTGTTTGTGGGATGGAACGTAAGGCTCTTTTTACTCCTTTATCTCATAACATTCTGATCTGAGTCAGTCCATTCTTCCACCGGGGGTTAAGGAATTAGGATCTCTTCTCTCTATCAGGTTCACGTGTTACTAATCAGTAGTACCTTATAGGTTTGATGGATACAAGCCTAGTTCAGTTCTACTACCCCATTATGTTGCTAAGATGGACCCAGAACCTTGATATGATGTTGTTGAGTGTCTATGCAATTCTTTGTCAAATGCTTCAAAATCCTTTTGAGCATTTACAGCCGTTATGCTGTCCAATTTCTGCTAGGAATCTTAATGTCTTGTGTTATCTTGTTCCAGATGGCGACCCGTCCTCAGAATCAAGTGGTTCGTTTGACTCGATGTCTAGATGTACCCGGCCATACTGCCATGTTGGTCAGGGTAATGACTGAGGCTGGATACCGTTGGTATCCTGAGTACACGGTCGAAGAGCAATTCCGAGACTTTAATCAAAGTCAATATCTTTGCACTGTCAGGATATTTCCATCTTATCCTGGATCTACCGAGCCCCTTCACTGCTCCTATGGACTCGGGGTTACTATTGAGATGGCTGTGCAGGATGCTGCCTACTCTATGATGACCATCATGCGAGTCAGGACTGGCCTATTTCGGGACTCTGATTTCCGGTATATGCCAGCATCACTTCCAGGAGCACAAGGGTATCTCCAGGCTATCTATGCTGACTCCACTCAGGAGGATTCACGGACCCGCACCACTGCACAGTTGCTTGAAGACAAGGACCGTGAAAATCGGGCCTTGAGACTAGAGCTTTTCAATACCCGTGCTGATCATTGGGCCACTTTGACTCGGTTTGCACCGGCTGTGCAAGCTGGATATATGGATATGCGAGATCTCTATCCTGTGAGATCTGCTCTGCCAGACGTGATGGATTGGCGTGATGTAGGAGGCATCACCCCACCTCGTGGTCCCCGCAGGCCACCGTTTATTGGTCCAAGACCTCATCCTAGCCCCTATGGTCCACAAGCTCCACGGGACCGACTGTTTCCGGATGATCACGTTGAGCTTCCAGGCTATGGAGGTGACTTCTATGAAGACTACTACGGAGCTGTCTGAGTTAGTAGTAGTATCACTAGTATCGTACTAGCTGTATCGTCCACCGTCCTGCGTGACTCGTGGGATATGACTTAGCTTGTACCGCCTTCCGGAGGTGTAGAAAAATAATGTATAGGAGCTCGGAATGCCTCCGATGAGATGTAATCCTCTTTTCACCGTAGTAGTACTTTGTTTGGTTCTGTACTAAACCTTGTATGGTGTGTATGACGATGGAATAAAAGAAGCAGTTTCTGTATCTACCATGTCATACGGATGATCATCTTACATTCCAAGTTATCCATTACATTCTACATTTCTATGTCAGAATCCTATCATCCTGGACTAAACCTTTGTCTTGTTTTCCTAGGATGGTTAACACCCGCACCAACCCTGCTCCCCCAGAGCAGGCCGAAGGCAGCAGAGTTGGGGGAACAAACCTGCCTCACCCTCCCTCTCTGGCCGAAGTTATGCTGGAAGCCGAGAGAAACAAGCGGGAGACTAACCGTTTGTTGGAGCGCATCGAGCAAAACACAGCACACCATCAGAGGAATAACTTGGTGTCACTCAGTGATTTCATCAAGTTACATCCACCCACTTTCCACCACTCCGTCGAGCCTCTCGACGCCGATGACTGGCTTCGCAGTATTACTCACAAACTGCGTTCTGCGCTAGTAGCTGAGGCTGATAAGGTCACCTTTGCTGCATATCATCTTGAAGGCCCCGCCAGTCTATGGTGGGAGAACTATGGAGCTATGCGCCCAGCGGGCCATGTCACTACTTGGGCTGAATTCAGCGAGGCTTTCCGTGAACATCACATTCCGGAGGGTCTCATGGACCGTAAACGTGAGGAGTTCTGCAGTTTCACTCAAGGCCGACTCTCTGTGGATGCTTACAGCAGGGAGTTCGGTAACCTTGCACGATATGCAACTGAGGAAGTTTCCACTGATGCCAAGAAGCAAGCAAGGTTCCGCAAGGGACTTAGTCCTGAGCTTCGCCGCGACCTCCGTCTGCATGAGTGCACATCTTTTCAGAAGCTTGTTAACAAAGCCATCAGTGCTGAGTCTGGTCAGACTGATTATGAAGCAACACGCAAGCATGGCCGTGACATGGGTTCCTCATCCGGTGCTGGTCCACAGAAGCGCCGCGTGTGGGTGCCTAACACTGCCCTGCCACCCAGGTTCACACCGAGGCCATCCTTCCAGGCGCCTCGCCCCGCTCAACAGTTTGCACCAACCAAGCCCTATGGTGGTCCAACCAACAGTGCTTCTCCACGTACCAGCTCTGTGACTTGCTTTAAGTGTGGGGAATCGGGCCACTATCTGCGCGAGTGCCCCCAGACCAACCCCAACCAATCTGCAAAAGCTGTTGGCCGTGGCAAGCCGACAGGGAAAGTGTTCCACGCCAAGTCGGCCACCGCTGCACATGGCCATGTCAACTGTATCTCTGCTGAAGAAGCTCAAGAGGATCCCAACGTCGTTCTCGGTACGCTCCTTGTTAATTGCCACCCGGCATCTGTTCTTTTTGATACTGGAGCATCTCATTCTTTCATATCCGAAAATTATGCTCGTTTGCATAACACCACATTCTGTGAGATGCCCACCTCTATGGTAATTCAAACCCCTGGGATCCAAATGGCAAACTTCTAGAGTAAGCCATGGAAATGAAATTCAAGTCGACAGACTTGTTTTTCTCGCATCTTTGATAGCTCTCAAATCTTCGGATATTAATATCATCTTGGGATGGACTGGATGTCAGCCCATCATGCCAAAATTGATTGTTTCTCTAGAACTGTTCAACTCACACATCCTTCGAGAAAGATAGTCAATGTCTTGACCTGAGTGGCCAAGCGACAGCTATATTCTCTTAACGCCAGTCCTTTGCCAGACCTTGAGGACGTTCCGGTAGTCCGTGACTTTCCGGATGTCTTCCCAGAGGAATTGCCAGGTGTTCCACCTGACAGAGATGTTGAGTTCGTGATAGATCTCATTCCAGGAACTGTCCCGATTGCTAGAAGACCCTATAAGATGGCACCACTAGAACTAGCCGAGCTTAAGAAACAACTCGATGAGTCCTTGAAAAAGGGTTTCATCCGACCTAGTTCGTCTCCATGGGCTTGCCCCGTCCTCTTCGTCAAGAAGAAGGATGGTACGGACCGGATGGTTGTAGATTATCGACCTGTCAACTTGGTCACAATCAAGAACAAGTATCCGCTCCCCAGGATCAACGACCTGTATGATCAGCTCGCTGGATCCTCAGTCTTCTCTAAAATGGATTTGAGGTTGGGCTACCATCAAATCAAAATCAGGAACGGGGACATTCCTAAAACGGCCTTTGTTACTCGTTATGGCCAATACGAGTACACCGTCATGTCCTTCGGTTTAACCAACGCCCCAGCCACCTTTTCTCGGTTAATGAACTCAATCTTCATGGAGTATTTGGATAAATTCGTCGTGGTTTACCTCGATGATATACTCATCTACTCCAAGAACGAGGAAGAACATGCCGAACATCTAAGGCTAGTGTTGATGAAACTTCGAGAGCATCGCCTTTATGCCAAGTTCTCTAAATGCGAATTTTGGTTGCCAGAAGTGACCTATCTAGGACATGTAATTTCTGGTAAAGGTATTGCTGTTAACCCCGAGCGAGTTCAAGCCGTCCTTAATTGGACTCCACCTGAATCGGTCAAGCAAGTTCGGAGTTTCCTTGGCTTAGCGAGCTATTGTCGCCGCTTTGTCGAGAACTTCTCCAAAGTCGCCAAACCTCTAACTGAACTCCTCAAGAAAGATAACAAGTTCGAGTGGACTCCACAATGTGAGCACAGCTTTCAGGAACTGAAAAGACGCCTGACATCTGCTCCCGTATTGGTACCACCAGATTTCTCTAAGGACTTTGTTATTTATTGCGACGCCTCGCGACAAGGACTAGGTTGCATTCTCATGCAGGATCGTCACGTAATTGCTTATGCTTCACGGCAATTGCACCCACATGAGGAGAATTATCCTACTCATGATCTAGAGCTTGCAGCTGTAGTCTATGCACTTAAAACCTGGCGACATTACCTCCTCGGTAATCGTTGCGAAATCTTCACCGATCACCAAAGTCTGAAGTACATCTTCACCCAACCGGATTTGAATCTCAGGCAAAGACGTTGGGTTGAGTTGATCACAGATTTCGACTTAGGGATAACTTACACCCCAGGAAAGGCCAACGTCATGGCTGATGCACTAAGTCGTAAATCTTATTGTAACAATCTGATGTTACAACAAAGTCAACCACTTCTCCATGAGGAATTTCGGAAGCTTAACCTTCACATTGTTCCTCAAGGTTTTCTTTCCACCTTAGTGGCGAAACCTACTCTTATAGATCAAATCATCGCTGCCCAAAAGCGAGATAAAGGAATATCTAGGATCAAGGAGAACATTGCTAGCGGAGGTGCTAGATGTTTCTCCACAAATGATCATGGTGTTGTGTATTTTGAGAACCGTTTAGTGGTTCCCAAGAACCAGCATCTACGGCAGTTGATCCTTAAGGAGGCTCATGAATCTCCTCTCACCATTCATCCCGGTAGTACTAAGATGTATCAGGACCTACGCCAGAGGTTCTGGTGGACTAGGATGAAGAGAGACATTGCTCAGTTTGTTGCTAGTTGCGACGTCTGTCGTCGTGTAAAAGCAGAGCATCAACGGCCTGCTGGCACCCTTCAACCCTTAGCTATTCCTGAATGGAAATGGGACAAAATTGGTATGGATTTCATCACCGGTTTTCCCAGGACCAAGAGAGGGAATAACGCTATCTTCGTCGTTGTCGATCGTCTTTCCAAAGTAGCCCATTTCTTACCTGTTCGCGAGAATATAACCGCTAGTCAATTAGCAGACTTGTACATCTCCCGAATAGTGTCTCTCCATGGTGTTCCACTGGAAATTAACTCGGATCGAGGAAGTCTCTTCACCTCTCGATTTTGGGAAAGTTTCCAAAATGCTATGGGAACCCGCCTTTCCTTTAGCACTGCTTTCACCCTCAATCAAGTGGTCAAGTAGAACGTGTCAACCAGATTCTAGAAGACATGCTTTGAGCTTCTGTTATCTCATTTGGAATGGATTGGGAGAAATGCCTTCCATTTGCTGAATTTGCTTATAACAACAGCTATCAATCTAGCTTGGGTAAAGCCCCTTTTGAAGTTCTCTATGGACGAAGGTGTCGAACGCATCTTAACTGGTCAGAAACCGGGGAAAGACAATTCTTTGGCCCGGACATGATCCAGGAAGCAGAAGAGCAAGTTCGCATTGTTCGTGAAAAGTTGAAAACAGCCCAATCTCGTCAAAAGAGTCAATACGACCGAAAACATAAGGCTATGACTTTTGAGGTTGACGAGAAGGCTTACCTTCGGGTTACTCCTCTGAAGGGAACCCATCGTTTCGGTATCAAGGGCAAATTGGCTCCTCGTTACATTGGACCCTTTCGCATTCTCGCTAAACGAGGAGAAGTTGCCTACCAATTGGAACTACCTCCGCATCTCTCCAGAGTCCACGACGTCTTCCACGTTTCTCAACTCAGGCGTTGCTTCTCGGATCCTATCCGTGGAGTGGACCACGAAACGCTTGATCTTCAAGATAACCTCACGTATCGAGAGTACCCCGTTCGTATCCTCGATCAAGCCGAGCGTACCACTCGACGTCATAATATCAAGTTTCTCAAGGTTCAGTGGTCGGACCATTCCGAGAAGGAAGCAACTTGGGAAAGGGAGGATCGTCTTCGACTTGAGTACCCCGCCTTCTTTCCGGAGGAACCTAAATCTCGGGACGAGATTCTTTTGAGTGGGGGTGAGTTGTCACACCCTAGCTAGTTCATGCATTAGAGTGTTGCATCATGTTTATTCTTTCATCAGAAACTTGAAATGGGGATGACAGAACCCCCAGCCCCCTCTGAAACCAACTAGGGTTTACTAAAAATAATTTCAATGAAACTGAAATGCCCTTCTAAAATGTCCATCATTTTTGTTTAGGTTCAGAACCTCTACCAAAAGTGATGCACAGTTTTCTAGGTCATCCTAAGGTCTTTGAATTAACTCATAAGTATTTGAGTTTGGGCATTTAAATTATATAAAATATTTTGAATGCTCAAATATTCCCAAACTAAAATGTTCCTTGCTGGAAATATTCCAACTAAGGACCAGGTGCAGTTTGGTGATTTTAGGAGTTGTCTAAGTATTTTTAATAAGTCCACAAACTTACAGAATAAATAAAAACAGGGAAATAGGAAATACTTACCTGGCGCCTACTAACCGGCCCACCTGCCGGCCCAGCCCAGCTGCCGCGCCAGCGAGCTGCTTGGCTCGGCCAGGCAGGCAGGCAGGTGCTCGGCGGCGAGCACCGCATGGGTGCCACGCACCTGGTCGCCGCCTCGCCGCTCCCCTCGTCCAGCTGATGACGGGGATCGCTTCCCCTCTCTCCCCCGAACCCCCCAGACATCTCCTCTCCTCCCCAGCTCCTCTCCCTTGCTCTCCCACGCCATGGCCGACGCCACCGCCGCCACACCTTCGCCGTAGACGCGCTCTCCGTCAACCTCGCACCGCGCCACCGTGTCCAGGAACTCCGCCACCCTCCTCTCCTTCGAGCAAGCCGATCCCTGAGCGCTCGCGTGCCCCGAAGCCACCGTGCTGACCTCGACCGAACCGCCATCACCGAAGATCCCCTTCACCGTCGCTGCCGCACCAGCTCGTCCTCGACCTCGTTGTCTACTCCCTCGGGATCACCATGAGCCTAGCTACCTCTTCCCCCTTTCCTTTTCCACTCTCGTGCACCACCACGAGCACACGAAGATCACCGCACGCACCACCGCGGAGATCGTCGCCGACGTGCTCCTGGCCATCCTCCGGCCACCTCTCGGTGTCCATCGCACTCACCACGTCACGTAGGGTCTAGCCATACACTCCCCGCACCTCACCGCACACCCTAGCCCCGAGTTCGCCTCCACCCGAACTCCGGTGGCCGCCTAGGTCGTCGCCGGCGCCGATTCCGGCCACCCCGACCCCAACTAACTCCACCAAGAGCTGCGGTTTGTCCCCAGCTCCACTTAGGTGCCTTCCGCGACCCATTTGGTGGCCGGAACGGCCAAAATCACTTCCGCCGCCGTGTCGGGCTCGCCGGCGGCTAGACGCCGCGTGTTTGACTTTGACCTTGACCAGGGTGGGCCCAGTTTGACCCCCTGAGCCTATGACAAGTGGGGCCCCTTCTGCTAATTAACCCAGATTAGTTTAAACTAATTTAAGTTAGTTAATTAACTACTGACATGCGGGACCCACTGGTCAGTTTGACCTGGACCGGTCTGTTGACTTGCTGAGGTCAGCATGACTTCATGCTGACGCAGTAATCCTTTTCTGGAATTAAAATAAATCTAAAATGATTTATAAATTTCAGAAAATGTTCTAAACTTCAAAAATTCATAGTAATTCAACCATAGCTCCAAATGCAAAGTTTTATATATGAAAAATGATCAGAAAAATCCAATCTATCCATCTGTACTGGTTTCATGCATGTTTAAACAAGCTAACCTACTGTTTATTGCAGAACAAGTTAAAGCACTTATAAGGGCCATGTATGAGTTTGGAACTTGAATCTTTGATTCAAAATGGTTCAAACCCATCTGGTTTAGTTGCATTAGCCCAACACACTCATATTGCCATGTTTCATGCATGCATCATATTGTTGCATATTGTTTGGTAATGTTGTGTATCGGTGCTCTTTGCGGCAGGTTCTGCCTCCGAGGAGTACCACGATTACCCTAACGAAGAACAATATCAGTGCATCGACCCATCAGGCAAGCAACCAACCATTTGATCATATCGATACAATCCCATGTTCTCGCTCCTGCTCTCTTTTACTGCATTAAGACAACGCGTTTCAAACTGCTGTGTGCTACGGTAGTTGAACCCATTTCCTCTGCATGACCTGTCATTGCCACAGTAACTAGATGAAACCCACTAGCATGTGTAGGAGTTGTTTGAGCCATATGTATGTGTTGTTCCTACCTTGCTATGCCTGCTATGCTTAGAGTCGTGTCAGGTCTGGTTCATCTGGGTGATGGGCTAGAGTGAAATGATCATGCCGGTAATGAGAGTGATGTGGTGAACACGATTTGGTAAAGGTATCGATGAGAGGCCATGTAGGAGTACATGGTGGGTTGTTTCATTGAAGCCGACCTTAAGCACTGAGATCTGTATGTGTGATTTAAGATACAGCTACTACCATGCATTGGGCCCTGAAATATGACCCCGCTCGACTTCTTATTCACCCTAGTCCTCTGTCCAGGAGTTGCAAGTAGTTTCTGGTGTTTGTAGCCTACTGGAGGCCGTGGACAGCGCTGACCGTAGGGGTGGGCTGTGATGCGGTAGGTACGTGGCCGGTGATACCGGATACCCGTTAGGTGTCTCGGGAACCCTGTACACATCGTTCGGGGCCGTATGGGAAACCTCGGCCGGACTCCCTGCGGATGGAACCTGGATAGGCGATAAACCTGGACTAGAGACTTAGGTGTTTAGGTAGGTCGTGGTCTACACCCACGTCGGCTTTCGCTTGAAGTCTGCCGAGCACATGTCGTGTGCAGACGCTAAGTGGTGGAAACATGTATGAAGAAGTACACCCCTGCAGGGTTAACATTATCTATTCGAATAGCCGCGTCCGCGGTAAAGGACTACTTGGTTGCCTATACAGTTCATAGACAAGTAAATGGATACTACTAAAAATCTCAAGATAAGCGTGAGTGCCGAGGATGGCTCTTCCGTAGGATGACGGAGCTGGATCCTCGGTGGTGTATTGAAGTGGTGAGTAGTGGACTCGTGTGCGGAAAACCATTTCAAGTTGGTGTATCGTAGGATAGCTTAGCCAAGAGTCAAAGCTGGCTTGCTGCAATAACTCCACCAACCCCTCTTGATAATGTGCATGTATGTAGGATCTGATGTAAGTCTTGCTGAGTACCTTTGTACTCATGTTGCTTTAATTTACATTTTTCAGAAGACGCTGCAACCCCTTCTGATGGGTTCTTCGTAGACGTTGACATCGATGAGTAGACTGAGGCCCAGGTGGTGACCCTGAGCTTGTGAAGGACCACGTAGTATAGCCAGGCTTTCCAAAGCCTCTTTTATTTTACTAGTTGTCTGTACTCAGACAAGTTACTTCCGCTGTTGGCTTGTATGTCTGTATGACTTGAATGCTGGGTCGTGTGACCCGTAGTTGTGTGTATGATATGTATGGCTCTCTGAGCCTTAAATAAAGTAATTGTATTGTAGAGTCATGTTGTGATGCCTTGTTGTATTTGCACATATCGAGCATATTGTGTGTATGATTGAAATGCTTGGTATGTGTGGGATCTGACTATCTAGTTGTTTATTCTTAGTAGCCTCTCTTACCGGGAAATGTCTCCTAGTGTCTCCACTGAGCCTTGGTAGCTTGCTACTACTCCGGAACACTTAGGCTGGCCGGCATGTGTCCTTCTTCGTTCCTGTGTCTGTCCCTTCGGGGAAATGTCACGCGATGGATACCGGAGTCCTGTTAGCCCGCTATTGCCCGGTTTACCGGAGTCCTGCTAGCCCAGTGCTACAGCCCGGATTCACTTGCTGATGACCGACACATTCAATGCTGGGTCATGGATGCCTGTCCCTGTAAGTCTGTGTCGCTTTGGGTTTACGACTAGCCATGTCATCCCGGGCTCCTTACCATATGGATGCTAGCGACACTATCATATACGTGTGCCAAAAGGCGCAAACGGTCCCGGGCAAAGGTAAGACGACACCCGTGGGAATACCGTGTGTGAGGCCGCAAAGTGATATGAGGTGTTACATGCTAGATTGACGTGGCATCGAGTCGGGGTCCTGACAGGATACCACGCCCTTCTAGGGCGGGATGTATTCAAGAGCTTTCAAGCTATACCCCACTACGGGTACATGAAGCTCAAGATGCTCGGGCCCAATGGAATCATCACTCTAGCCAGTGATCCAGACATAGCACTCTGTGCTGAAAACAAAACCACTGCACTGGCCCTTGAGGCTTTATCCGAAGCCCTCGCAGCCAAAGAACTAACTGCACTGCGCTCCACAGTGGACAGGGACGATGTGATACTCGACAAACGACCCAAATCGACCTCCTCCAAACCAGCAAATGAACTAGACAAATTCCAGGTCCACCCAACGGACCCTACAAAACAACATCAATCGGGACACAGCTGAATCCCACAATAGACGCTGCACTACGAGAGTTCTTGCGCGAGAATTGGGACATCTTTGCCTGCGTCCTTCAGACATGCCAGGCATCCCACGCAAGCTGGCCGAGCATAGCCTAAACATACTAAAGGGATACAAGCCGGTCAAGTAGACTCTTCGGCGCTTTTCAAAACCCAAACGACAGGTCGTGGGAGAAGAACTAGCCAAGCTACTCGAGGCCGGATTTATCAGAGAAATAAAACATCCGGACTGGCTAGCAAACCTGGTGATGGTACCAAAGAAGGACAAATTCTGGCGCCTATGGGTCAACTTCAAGGACCTTAATAAGGCTTGCCCAAAGGATCCCTTCCCCCTACCCCGCATTGATCAAATAATCGACGCTACCGCAGGACATGATTCTTTGTGTTTCCTTGATGCATACTCCGGATACCATCAAATCAAGATGGTGAGTCCGACCAAGCCGCAACGACATTCATCACTCCATACGGCCCTTTCTGTTTTGACACTATGCCATTCGGTCTCAAAAATGCCGGTGCAACCTATCAACGCATGATTCAGACATGCTTGGAAACACAAATCAGCAAAACAGTGGAGGCATACATAGACGATGTGGTCATCAAAACCAAACATGTCGAATCCTTAATAGACGACTTGAGGCTTACGTTCGACAATCTCCGAACATATGACATCAAGCTCAATCCGAAAAAATGCATCTTCGGCATACCTGCCGGAAAGCTCCTGGGATTCATCGTCTCCAATAGAGGAATTGAAGCAAATCCGGCTAAAATCCGAGCTCAATCACAGTTGGCTACCCCAACAGACCTCAAGCAAATCCAGAAATTAACTGGATGCATGGATGCCTTAAGCCGCTTTATCTCCCGATTAGGAGAAAAGGCATTACCCCTCTATCACCTTCTTTGACGCACCGACCACTTCGAGTGGATGGATGCGGCTACGGCCGGACTGGAAGAAATAAAGGCCCTCTTGGCTAGTAATCCAATCCTGGCCGCACCAAGTATTGGTGAACCCATGTTGTTATATATAGCTGCAACACATCAGGTTGTAAGCACAGTACTCGTGGTCGACCGAGAGATGGACGGACATAAGTTCCCGCTTCAAAAGCCGGTATACTACGTATCCACTGTCCTCACTCCATGCAAATCACGGTACCCACATTATCAAAAGATAGAGTACACGGTCTTCATGGCATCCCAAAAACTACGACACTACTTTCAAGAGTGTTCAATCACGGTGGCCTCCGAAGTACCACTAAATGACATAATAAATAACCGCGACGCCACGGGTCGTATTGCTAAATGGGCTATCGAGCTCCTCCCGTTCGACATTACATACAAACCACAATGAGCCATTAAGTCACAAGTACTGACTGACTTCGTCGCTGAATGGATAGAAGCCGAACTTCCTAAGGAGTACGGCGCGTACTCCAATTGGATCATGCACTTTGACGGCTCTAAGATGCTGGCTGGTCTAGGGGCAGGCGTTGTCCTAACATCCCCCACCGGAGATACAGTCCAATACGTTCTTCAAATACTATACACAGATTCCAACAATGCAGCCGAATATGAGGCTCTGTTGCATGGTCTTCGGATGGCGGTCTCCATGGGCATTCAATGCCTAGAAGTGCGTGGGGATTCGAACCTTGCAATATCTCAAATAAATGGAGACTTTGACGCCAAGGACCCAAAAATGGAGGCCTACCGCAATGCCGTTCTTAAAATGTCAGCTCGGTTCGAGGGGCTCGAATTCCACCATGTGGTAAGAGAAAACAATCAAGCGGCGGATATCCTCGCCCGCATTGGCGCTAAGCGTGACCTCATCCCACCTAACATCTTCATGGAAAGGTTGTTCAAGCCATCCGTGGTATGGGAAGGGGAGACTAGCAATATCAGTCCAGATTCGAAGACAACCCCAGACTCCGAATACTCTGACATAATCGGAGGCTCCGCCACCGAGGTAACACCGTTGGCCCACGTGATTATGGCTATAATTGCCCCATGGACAGAACCCTTCTTCGCCTACTTAAACAGGCAAGAACTCCCTGAGGACCAAAATGAGGCACGTTGCATTGTGCGGCGCTCTAAGGCCTACAAGGTCCACGAGGGGGAGCTTTATAAGAAAAGTGCGACTGGAGTTCTCCAATGGTGCATCTCCGAAGAGGAACGACGACAGCTTTTGGCAGAAATTCATACCGGACTCGACGCCACCATGCTGCAGCTCGGGCCCTTGTAAGCAAGGTCTTCCGTACAGGTTTCTACTGGCCGACAGCCCGAGCGGATGCTCGGGACCTTGTACAACATTGCGTCGGTTGCCAGATTTTTGCCAATCAAAGCCATATGCCGCCTACCGCTCTTCAAACAATCCCCATAACTTGGCCCTTTGTGGTCTGGGGGCTTGATATGGTTGGACCCCTTAAAGGAGGAAGCCATAAGAAAAAATACTTGTTGGTCATGGTGGATAAATTCACCAAATGGATAGAGGCCAAGCCAGTTAACACGGCCGAATCTAGACCAGTGATAGACCTTATATCCGGAGTCGTACACCGTTACGGTGTCCCACACAGCATCATCACCGATAATGGCTCCAACTTTACAGCCGACGAGATGAAAACTTGGTGCGGAAAGTTGGGCATTAAGCTCGATTATGCCTCCATCTATCACCCCCAAACAAACGGTCAAGTTGAGCGAGAAAATGGTCTTATTATGAGCGACGTCAAACCCAGACTAGTGCAATTCTTGAAGGAATCAGATTTGCAGTGGGTCGAGGAGCTCGATTCTGTACTATGGGGGCTGCGGACCATGCCCAATCGCACCACCAGATACACACCATTCTTTATGGTGTACGGTGCAGAGGCAGTGTTGCCCTACGACATTATTCATGACTCACCTCGAGTGCGCATGTATGAAGAGAAAGAAGCCGAGCTAGATCGGCAGGACAATTTAGATGCCCTGGAAGAGGAGCGGGACGTCGCGAAGGCCCGTTCCGCATTTTATCAGCAGCAGGCTCGAAGGTATCAAAGTAGAGAAGTATGGGCCAAAACCTATAACATTGGTGAACTCGTTCTGCGCCTACCGGAGAAGAAAAAGGACAAACTCAAGCCCAAGTGGGAGGGTCCGTTCATCATCGACAAAGTTCTCACCGGAGGGGCGTACCGCCTGCATGATGCATCAGACAACCGACTCAAGCCGAACCCATGGAACGCGGCCAGACTCCGAAGATTGTACACCTAGTGCCGAACTCTGTGTTCTTTCCCCTATCTTCGTTTATTTTTTAAAGATATACCCTCCTCATTTCTTTCTTTTCTTTTTATATATAGCCTTAAACGCTTTAAGTGTGCTTCAACCGCACACTCCTGCCACACTATGTGTGCTCAGTATACCTGGGGATTCTTACACAGAAGCTTAATATAAATTATCTTCTAGGCTTTATGCCCACCATATATGCGTCATTTCTCCATATGTGCCTTTTTTCACCATTATATGCATCTATATGACTTAAGTTTTGGCCAAGCTGGGTTTCCTGGCTCTCGTGTTTATGCCCGACATTCCCGTTAATTCGGCTAGGGCATAAGGGGAGCACCTCTGCGATTGGGATGTGTACCTCAGACTGTGTGAAGCCGAAAGCTAGCGTTCTTAAGGGAATATTCGGTCGGTGAACAAAAGATGTCTTTTAATTATTACAAAAACATGCCCCCAGATGTTTATATCCTGCGTTATTTTTTGCAGTTCGGACATGCATATTAATGCATGCACACCCAGGGAAGGGAACCCTTAACGGAACTATTCTCCCTGGAAGATGTTTCTTACTAGCCATGTAATATAACATAACTAGTTGGGTACTTGTCTGTTCAAGAACTTATGACCCCTATGCCTGGTTTCCATGGGTTTTCACATAACCGAGCGGGTATTCAGATACACTCCGGACTATCGGGTCTAGAGGTTGAAGCGAAAAGGTCGGCCAAGAAAAATGATCTACAATGTAGCTAGGGACAAAATATGTCCTTCGAAGTACAATGTCACTTAGACTGACTAAATTCTTCTTCTATACCATCCAACGGCACTACAAAAGAAGACACATCCGTGACATTTTGGGCCGAACGAAAAAAATTATGTTATACATATGACACTTCTATGACGATAATTGTGACAAAACCCGGTATCATCATAGATGTGGTGGGCTCCTACTTCTATAACAAAAACTCATGACAGAAAATGGGCTTTTCATCCTGGGCGGGCCGGAGACGCAACTGCATGACATTCTTTGGGTCGTCCATGACGGAAAAAATCATGGTAGAAGCGAGGGGGAGGAAAATTTCGGGGAGTTGCCGGTTACGGTGGGAGGTCGGGGGCCGAGCGATGCGCGTTTCTCTCATACACGTACACACGTGTGTGCGAGGCGTTGGCTCTAACTGAACCCGAGCAAGGCATTGGGCTCTAACTGAACCCGAGCGATTGCACTGCAGGCTACACGTTACTGAACCCGAGCGATCGATCAATGGTTGTTAACTGAACCCGATCGAGCGATTCCTTCACTACTACTGCTAACTGAAGCCGATCGATTGGATGAACAGTGAGTGTTGCGGGGGGGGGGGGGGTGGATGAACAGTGAGCGGTGGTGTTGCCTCTGGATTAACAGGACCCCGTGGTGTGGAGGGCTGGATGAACAGTAGATGGTGGAGGGGTGCCCGTGGAGGGGTGGTTGAACAGGACCCCGTGGTGTGGAGGGCTGGATGAATAGTAGATGGTGGAGGGTTGGATGAACAGTAGACGGTGGAGGGGTGGTTGAACAGTAGCCGATGGAGTAGCGCACGGTGGAGGCTTGATGAATAGGAGCCCGTGGACGCTGGAGGAGGTCGATGGTAGCCCATGGAGGCTGGAGGAGGTCGATGGTGGAGATGAACAGTATCCCGTGGAGTCCCGTTTTGCGGTACGCCACACCCCTCCTGATGAACAGGACGCCCGTTTCGACCGTAGCGCTCCAACACAAGTCCGTTTCGTCCATTTTGCGGTACGCCACACCCCTCCCGATCAAAAGGACCCCCATTTCGACCATAGGAGGACCGTTTCGTCCGCGGTACGGCACACCCCTCCCTATCAACAGGACCCCCGTTTCGACTGTAGGAGGTCCGTTTTGTCCGTTTTGCGGTACGCCGCACCCCTCCTGATCAACAGGACCCTGTTCCGAACGTAGGAGGTCCGTTTCCTCCGTTTTGCGGTACGCCAGGCCTCGTTTCCATCGCATGTTCCGTCCAAGACCTCCCGATGAACATGACCACGCATTCCGTTCTGACCCGGCCGGTTGGCTCCCACGCGTTCTGTTGTCTCTCGATGAACATGACGCATTCCGTTGCCTCACCATGAACACGATGCATTCTGTTGCCTCCCCATGAACATGACGACGATGTTGTTTCTCCGTTCCGACCCAACCATGTACACGAGGCCTCGCCGTACGTATGCACGAGTAGGCGTTCGAGACCCCGCCTGTATGTACACATACGTGGCCGTATCTTCTTTCTTGCACCTTGGCCGCTGTACATACGTGTGCATGCTACGTGCGTGCCTCTACATCCACCAGTGTATATGTACGTACACATTCGTGACCAGAATGACAACGCTACGTACGCTTCGACCAGGTGGTCCCGACTGTCAGGCACTTTCTTGCGTGCGAAGATGTAGCTGGTGGGTCCCAACAGTCAAGGGGGCGAATCATTTTTTTTTGCCCGGACGCACTTCCATGCGTGCGAAGATGTAGCCGGTGGGTCCCAGCAGTCAGGGGGGCAAATCGTTTTTTTGCCCGGACGCACTTCCTTGCGTGCGAAGGTGTAGCTATTGGGTCCCATCAGTCAGGGGGTGAATCATTTTTTTTGCCCAGACGCACTTCCTTGCGTGCGAAGATGAAACTGGTGGGTCCCAGCAGTTAGGGGGAAACATTTTTTTCGTGAAATACAGTGGCCCGTCCGGTGGGTCCCAGCTGCTAGGTGGAGGAATCATTATTTTCCGTGTAATAAGGAGGCACTTCCTTGCTGCGGCCATGGACCCAGCTGTCAGCCTCTCCACGTACAGTCCACGTCCGATGGAAGTCTTTCTTTGACCATGTTGACCATGCCACGCCGAGAGCACCAGGGCGGTGGACGATGATGAGGCCTAGGAAGGGGACGACACGGAGCCGGTGAAGACGCGACAGTGGATGCCCATGCGGAGAGGAGTATGAGGGTTCACTTGTTCGGCTGCGGTGTGAGGCTGCCGTCGTTGCAGGGCCTGGCCAGCGGTGGGAATAGTAGGGGGCATTGAGGCCTCCGTGGCAGCACAGACGACCACGGGAGGTAGGAGCAGGCGGCACGACCGGTGCTACTTTGGGCGACTGGAGCAAGAAGACCAGAGGTTGAAGAAGCACTACGGCCGTTGGATGGACATCATACAGTCACGGGAGCTAGAATCGTTCATATTGACTATGTTGACAAAGCCCTCCGTCCGCGTCAACTTAGTAGGCCCACAAGTCAGCCTCCCACCAAGGTGGGTCCGGGCTAGCAGGGGGAGTATTCATTTTTTTGTGCGTAATAAGGAGGCACTTCCGGTGGGTCCGAGTTGACAGCGGGGGAACATTTTTTTCACGAAATACGGTGGCCCGTCCGGTGTGTCCCAGCAGTCAAGGGGAAACGTTTTTTTTCACGAAATAAGGTGGCCCGTCCAGTGGGTGTCTGCTGTCAGGTGGAGGAATAATTATTTTGTGCATAATAAGGAGGCACTTCCTTGCGGCCGCCGTGGACCCAGCTGTCAGTCTCTCCACGTATAGTACTCTTCCGATGGAAGTCGGTCCTTGACCACATTGACCACGCCCCGCCGAGAGCACCAGGGTGGTGGACGACAGCGAGTCCTAGGAAGGGGACGACGCGGAGCCGGGGAAGACGCAGCAGTGGAAGCCCGCGCGGAGAGGAGTACGAGGGTTCACTGGTTCGGCTGCGGTGTGAGGCTGCCGTCACCGCAGAATAACAGGGGGTGTGGGTGAGTGGAGGGATGGCCTGGCCAGCGGTGGGAGTAGTATGGGGGCAGTGAGGCCTCCACGGCAGCAAAGCCGGCCACGGGAGGCAGGAGCAGGCGGCACGACCGGCGCTGCTTTGGGCGGCTGGACCAAGAAGACCAGAGTTTGAAGAAGCACTACGGTCGTTGGATGGACATCGTACGATCACTGAAGCTAGAATCGTTTATTATTAACTAAGTTGACAAAGCCCTTGGCACGATCCAACTTGGTAGGCCCGTAGGTCAGCCTCCGAAACTGTGTGCCCCAGATGTCAGGGGGAGGAATCATTTTTTGGGCGGCCGAAGCTAAGAATATCCGAGATTGAAGAAGAAGCACGACATCCATTGGATAGACATCCAACGGCCACTGTTGCTAGAACCGTGTGTTGACTATAATAAGTTGACAAAGCCTTGCATACGCATCAACTTATTTTTTTAGGGGACGCGTCACTTAGTAGGCCCACAAGTGTGTGGCAGAAAACTTATAGCCCATTTGCGTTTTGTAAGAATGTACAACCCAATTTTGAATTCTAATGGAATTTACAACAGCCCATTTACAGTTTGTTAAAAGTACAACCCATTTTCTAGCTAGGACAACTATTAATAATTTCAACCAACCTTTGAAGACAGAATTGTCGGAGTAATGGGCCACGGGTAGTCTAACCCGAGCCCCAGTACATTTCAAGACATCGGGGCAGGCCGCGCCCCTCAGGCCGAGTCCCAGGAGCGACTCCAAAATATGCCGAGTCCCAGATGGCGACTCCCAGATAAGCCGACTCCAAGCTGGCGACCTCCAGAGAAGCCGACTATGGAGAGTCGCCCCAAGACTCCTCCCTCATCTTGAAGTACGACGCGGGGTACGGTCACGGCATGGCCGTTCCCCCCTGCTTACGAAGGGCCGGCATGGCTACAGTGAGCCATATTGCTAGAACATCTCCGGCGAGATGCGGCACTGTTGCCATACCTGCCCTGACCTCAGCCACAGTGCGCAGTACACTATGCCCATGACGCCGGCCTGTACGACCTGAAGGCGGCGGGGCCGCCTGTTAGTGGGTGGGCCGAAGGCGGCCTGGGCAACCCGAAGACGGACCTGTGGGAGTCGGCCTCCCTGGGGTCCGCCGACTCCTTCCCAGGGCCCCACTAGCCATTAACCAGATGAGATGGGGAATGGCGACAGTGATCGCCCGATAGACGGCGGCATTGTTGCCACGACCCGATGACCGAGCCTGCGTCATCAGGAGTGCCGCTACAGTATCAAGCCTGTCCGCGGGACCCGCTAGTCGGCGGGCCCCAAAAGCCGGCGGGAAGGACGGCGGCCTGAGAGACAGATGGCTGGGACCAGCGCCCAGCCGGATTACTATTGTACCCCCGGGGGTAGGCCTATATAAACCCCCTGGGGCACCCATGCAAAGGGTTCGGACCTAAATAGAGATAGACCAGATAGCACGGGGAGGAGAGAGCTAGCCTTGCCCTCTCCTACCTCCCGAAACAGCTCCAGGAGCACCATTGTAGCCACTTTGCTTTAGTGATCATGCGGAGACCCCGCAGAGCAGCAGTAGGGGTGTTATCTCCTAGGAGAGCCCTGAAGCTGGGTAAGTACCTCCAGCGTGCATGTCTTCGCCTCATCCCGCTTCCAGGCACCGGCGACGTTCTACTCGCTCCCACAATGATAAGCCATCCTTTGGCATATGTCGTACCCAACCCCCGACATTTGGCGCCCATCGTGGGGCGAGGTGCACCGTCGTCCGGAGATCTGCTCTGGATGGGAACCCTGTTCCTCCCCGGCGAGCACAGCCAGCCCGGCACGCCGGATGGCGTCTGTGCCGACGCGCTGCACGGCGCTGAGATCGCCTGTGCGGCCAGCTGCCTCGCCGATCTCATCGGCGAGGTTCAGCTCTCCGACGAGCCTGTGTCCGACGCAGGCACGAGTGTCCCCGAGAGCCTCCTCGCGGGCCTCCTCGACCAACTCCACGTTGCCGGCGAGCCTGCCGCGGACCTAGAGTCCATAGGATCCACCGACCCGATGCTGGTCAACTCCGACACCGCGTCGTTCGACGCATTCCCCACCAATGTGGTGGTCTACGACGAGCCGCTCCCTTGCGCGGGGAGGGGCGGAAGCACCGTCACTGAGGTCCTCGTCCTTGAGCACGGCGAGCGCTCTGACGAAGGAGCGCATGACCCGCTTGACGCAGCCCTGCGAGGCCTTGCGGCGCCGATTCCAGAAGACGCCGACGCCGAGACGCTGGAGGCGCTCCGCCTTCAGCTCGTCGAAGGCGCGAAGAAGCTGGCAAGCATGAGGCGCTTGTCAGAAGCTTACCAACGCGAGATGGATCGCGCCGTAGGCGGCTCACTGGCTCCGACCGGGCCTAGCCACCTAGGCGCAGTCCGACAGCGCGGCGCGGCAATCGCCAACCTCTTCGGGGCTGATCGCCCTATGTATGTCATGCCCGCAGAGAATATCCGTGCCGCCCAGGCGGCGGCAGACGAGCTCGACAACTTCGAAGGCGAAGGGCACCGCATAATGACGGAGTGAGTTCAGCAGCTCCTCGACGCGGCTGCCGCGCAGAATGATGCCGGCTGCCGCACCGAGGCGCTGCAGCGCCAAAACAACGACCCACCGCCTCGCCGAGACCAAGGTGCGACGTCTCGGACGCCGACTGGCGGGGCCCGTGGGAAGAAGGACAAGGAGCCGACTATCAGCCATAGTCGGACTCACATCACCATCGAGCGCGACCAAGACGGCCGCCCCAAAGCGGTGGAACGGCGGGACGACTACGTGCCTCCCCCTCCTCACAGAGAAAGGTGAGTCTCCCCGCCGCCCGTGGAACATTCGACTCTCGGCGACCGCCTTGGCCGCCGAGAGGGAGTCAGAGAGAACGACGCCCGCCACCGGATCGACTGACTCCACCGATCCCTGGCGCTAGAAGAAGAAGACGAGTTGGGTCCCCCCTGCTTTGGACCCCGCATCCGGGACGAGCCCTTTCCCAAAGGGTTCACGCTCCCCCGAGACACGCCCAAATATACCGGCATCGTGAAGCCGGAAGATTGGCTGATTGACTACTCCACAGCCATCCACATAGCGAACGGAAACAAGCGCGTTGCCGTAAGATACGTCCCGCTCATGCTCTAGGGCTCAGCCCGGACGTGGTTGAACAGTCTGAAGCCTCGCAGCATCAACAGCTGGGTCGACTTCACCGAGGCTTTCGTCCGCAACTTCACCAGCACGTACAAGCGACCTCCCAAGCCGCGCCAACTCTCCTTGTGCGTGCAAGGCCCTGACGAGTCTACTCGCGACTACCTCACGCGCTGGGGCGAACTCCGGAACTCCTGCGAGGGCGTGCACGAGGTGCAGGCCATCGAGTACTTTACTGCCGGGTGCAGAGAAGGCACCCTCCTCAAGCACAAGCTCCTCTGCGATGAGCCGGAGACCCTCGATGAGCTGCTGATCACAGCGGACAAATACGCCACGACCGACTCCTCCATGAAGGCGGAGATTCGGGTCAGCACAACTGGCAAAGTCGCCCCTCAGGCTCCAAGAACTCCGGCTGGGGACACCAGTCAGCGGCAACAGCAGAATGACCAGAAGCGCAAAGCCCCACAGCCGACTTCCACTAGTCGGCAAGTGGCGACAGCAGAGGACCAGCAGTTGGAGGGACCGCCTCCAGCGAAGCGACAGAAGGGCGGCAAGTCCAACTGGCTGCCGGCTTTCTCCTACAAGCAGACTCTAGATGGTCCCTGCAAGTTTCGCAGTGGCGCGAAGCCGTCGAACCACACCACCAGGAAATGCCACCGGCTGACCAGAATCACCAAGGGGGACGGCCTGCTCCCTCCCCCTCTTGCTGGGCCGCCTCCTCCACCGCCACCCCAGCAGCCAGCCGTCAGGCCAGTCGGCGCGATACAAGACGAGTTCCCAGATGAGTACGGAGCCTATGTGGTGTTCACCAGTGTGGCGAATGATCGGCGCAGCAGGCGCCAACAGCAGCAAGAAGTGAATGCGGTTGCATCAAGCCCTCCAGAGTTCATGCATTGGTCCGAGAAGCCTATCAGTTGGAGCAGAGCTGATCACCCAGAGGTGATGCCGAGTCCAGGCTCCTACGCCTTGGTCTTAAGCGCCACACTCGCCACAGATAGTCGGGCCGCTCGCTTCTCGCGAATACTGATAGACGGAGGCAGCAGTATCAACATCCTGTACAAGGATACGATGGAGAAATTGGGAATCAAGCGAAGACAGCTTCAAAGCAGCCGGACTGTGTTCCACGGAGTCGTTCCTGGCCTTTCCTGCTCGCCAATCGGCAAGATCCTGATGGATGTCCTCTTCGGAGACAAGGATCATTTCCGACGAGAGCCAGTTTGGTTTGAGGTGGTGGTCCTTGAAAGCCCATATCATGCACTGCTTGGCCGACCTGCCTTGGCCAAGTTCATGGCGGTCCCCCACTATGCCTACCTCAAGATGAAGATGCCGAGTTCCAAGGGAATCCTAACCGTGTCCGGCGACTACAGGAAGTCGTCCGCTTGCGTGACCGAAAGCAGTCGGCTGGCTGAGTCCTTGGTGATCGCGGCTGAGAAACGGCTTCTTGATCGGGTCGTGGCGATGGCGGGCAAGCAACCCGAGTTATCGCCCGACCCCAAGGAGTCGGAAGCAGAAGGATCATTCAAGCCGGCCAGAGAAACAAAGAAGATATCGTTGGACCCGGAGCACCCGGAGAGGTACGCTGTCATGGGCACAGGCGTTGACAGCAAATAGGAAGGCGAGCTCGTCGATTTCCTCCGTGAGAATCGCGACATCTTCGCATGGTCCCCCAAGGACATGCCTGGTGTCCCGACGGAATTCGCCGAGCAGAAATTACACGTCCGATCTGATATGAAGCCCGTCAGGCAGCCTCTGCGCCGCCTGTCAGAAGAGAAAAGAAGAGTTGTCGGAGAAGAGATAGCCCGGCTCCTAGCAGCCGGCTTCATCATGGAAGTGTTTTTTCTAGAGTGGCTGGCAAACCCAGTACTGGTGCTGAAGAAGAACAAGCAGTGGCGGATGTGCATTGATTACACGAGCCTCAACAAAGCCTGCCCCAAGGACCCATTTGCTCTGCCGAGAATTGATCAGGTGATAGACTCCACAGCCGGATGCGAGCTGTTGAGTTTCCTAGACGCATATTCAGGATATCACCAGATCAAGCTGAACCCGGCTGATAGACTGAAGACCGCCTTCATCATGCCGTTTGGAGCCTTCTGCTACCTGACCATGATGTTCGGTTTGAGAAACGCCGGCGCCACCTTTCAGCGTTGCATGCAGAAGTGCCTCCTGAAGCAACTCGGCAGAAATGCCCACGTCTATGTGGATGACGTGGTGGTGAAGACGGAGAAGCGTGGAACCTTGCTGGAGGACCTCAAGGAGGCCGGCGGAGGAGCCGGCGCCCGACGGGCCGATCCTTAGCTGGTGGCGCGGAGCGACTTCGCCTTCGGCATCGTCGTTAGGCCAGTCGGCGAAGGTGGCCGAGGGCCTGAAGTCGCCTTCTGCTCCTCCTCCCCCTCCTTCGGCGTCGGCTTCCATCGCCGCCGCCCCCAAGTTGGGGTCGTCGACGTCGCTCTCGGCATGGTCGGGAACATACTCGCGGGGCTTTCTCGTGGCACCGGCGGCAGGCTGCATAAGAGGATTCTAGTTCAAAAGAAGCCAACAAGAGTCAGAAGCCGGAGTCAGCTGCGAAAAAAGACAAAACGATAGGGGGACGCGACTTACTACCGGTGGAGGGTTGTCGCGCGAGTACGACTCCTTGCCGAACTGCCAGTCCTCCTCGAACTCGCAGTGCGCGATATAATTCACCATATTTGCCACCTCCTTGTGGGGCATCTCCTTGGTGCTCATCCGACTTGGGTCTCGGAGGCCGCTCATCTGACAGATCAGGTGAGGCCGGCCTTGGAGCGGGAGAACTCGGCGCGCCACGAAGGCGGCCAGCAAGTCGGCCCCGACGAGTCCCTCCGACTGCGTCAAGACTCGGAGTCGCGCTACGGCGGCGGCTCCGGCGGGAGTCACTGTCTTGAATCGGTGGGACCAGCTGGGGAGCCTCCCAGTCAGGGGAGCGGCGTTGTAAGGCGGCAAGTTGACCCAGTCGCCGTCGGAGGCGAGGTTCTTAACGTAGAAGTACGAGCGCTGCCACATCTTCACCGACTTGATCTGCGTGATGGGAGGAAAGGGGTTGTTGGCCGTCGAGCGCCGCATCGCGATGAAGGCGCCGCACTGAGCCGGCACGCCGGCGATGTGCGTGCCGGGCTTAGAAGAGAAGAATTCTCCCCACAGCTTGATGGTGGGGAGAACACCGAGGAAACCTTCGCACAGAGTGGCGAAGGTGGAGAGCAACACCACCGTGTTCGGAGTGAGGTGGTGCGGCTGAAGACTGTGGAACTCCAAGAACGAGCGGAAGAAGCCGCTCGCCGGCAGACCCAGGCCGCACATGAGGTGCGAGCGGAAGATGACCCGCTCGCCCTCTTCCGGTGCCGGCCGGATTTCCCCCTCCGGCGTGGCGCCGGCGCGCACGAGGTCCACGCTGGGGAGACGGCGTGTCTGGCGGAGGAACTCGATGTGTTCTTCTTCTACCTCCGAGCCATCCCATACGCCGGAGCGCACGGCGGGGGCCGCGGCGGAGGAAGAGCTCATCGCTGCGGTATGGTGTGCTCTTGCTCAAACGGCGGAGGCAGGAGGGAGAGAAAGCAAGATGAGGCGGGGGAGCGGGGAAGAAGGGTGCGCGAGCTGTGCCGCTCCGCTTCCCCCGCCTACTTATAGCCTGGCGGGCTGAGAAGCCGAGGGGGCGGGCGTGGGATTAACTGCGCACGATGCCCCACGCCGCCAAACGATTTACCCCATGAAATTACTGTGCGCAGTAATGACGTGGGAAAACCAACCGTCCACGGCCGCAACGGATCCGTTCGTATGCCGAGGCGCGGTAGTGGCGGGCCCCGCCTGACGGCCCATCCTGTCGCGCGCGTGGGCAGGCAGACTGTTCTCCCCACGTGGCATCACGCGATAGGACCACCCTGATGACAGCGGGGAAGCGTATCGGGCACGCCGCCTGGTTTCCCGCCGCGACTTTGGAGCTGCGGCCACTCACTAAACCTCCGACTTTCGACAGTCGGCCCAAGGGAAGACGGCAGCCGAGTTCCAGGGTCTGCACTTTGAAGATTGGAACTGTTGAAGCCCCACAATGCAGCAACTGCACGGCTTCACCAGCTTCGGGGACTAGTGTCGGAGTAATGGGCCACGGGTAGTCTAACCCGAGCCCCAGGACATTTCAAGACATCGGGGCAGGCTGCACCCCTCAGGCCGAGTCCTAGGAGCGACTCCAAAATATGTCGAGTCCCAGACGGCGACTCCCAGATAAGCCGACTCCAAGCTGGCGACTTCCAGAGAAGCCGACTATGGAGAGTCGGCCCAAGACTCCTCCCTCATCTCGAAGTACGACGCGGGGTACGGTCACGGCATGGCCGTTCCCCCCTGCTTACGAAGGGCCGGCATGGCTACAGTGAGCCGTATCGCTGGAAGATCTCCGGCGAGATGCGGCACTGTTGCCATGCCTGCCCTGACCTTAGCCACAGTGTGCAGTACACTGTGCCCACGACGCCGGCCTGTACGACCTGAAGGCGGTGGGGCCGCCTGTCAGTGGGTGGGCCGAAGGCGGCCTGGGCAACCCGAAGACGGACATGTGGGAGTCGACCTCCCTGGGGTCGGCCGACTCCTTCCCAGGGCCCCACTAGCCATTAACCAGATGATATGGGGAATGGCGACAGTGATCGCCTGATAGACGGCGGCACTGTTGCCACGACTCGATGACCGAGCCTGCGTCATCAGGAGTGTCGCTACAGTAACAAGCCTGTCCGTGGGACCCGCTAGTCGATGGGCCCCAGAAGCCGGCGGGAAGGACGGCGGCCTGAGAGACAGACGGCTGGGACCCGCGCCCAGCCGGATTACTATTGTACCCCCGGGGGGTAGGCCTATATAAACCCCCCGGGGCACCCATGCAAAGGGTTCGGACCTAAATAGAGATAGACCAGATAGCACTGGGAGGAGAGAGCTAGCCTTGCCCTCTCCTGCCTCCCGAAACAGCTCCAGGAGCACCATTGTAGCCACTTTGCTTTAGTGATCATGCGGAGACCCCGCAGAGCAGCAGTAGGGGTGTTATCTCCTAGGAGAGCCCTGAAGCTGGATAAGTTCCGCCGGCGTGCATGTCTTCACCTCATCCCGCTTCCAGGCACCGGCGACGTTCTACTCGCTCCCACCATGATAAGCCATCCTCTGGCATATGTCGTACCCAACCCCCGACAACATTTCAATAAAATTTCCCACATTTTGATGGGATCCGAAATATTTTTATCCCAAAATTTCTAGTCAGATTAAATATAAATTTATATTACGTAAAAATCCAACAAAACATTGCGCGCGCAACAATGAAAATTTAAGATTTTCAAAATACATAAATAATATTTTATAAACTAATTTCATGTTTGGTGCATTTTTTTATAGTTACTGCCCAGTTTTTATAATTACATCCCATTTATTATTTTTTAAAGCCCATTTTCCTGTTGAGCCTAATGCATCCCTCCTAGGAAAGGTTTGCAGCCCAGCGGGGCGGAGAATAACAAGTTGACCTTGCCTGGGTATTCCTCAAAAAGACGTATAGCTGGGCTAGCCATTTTCATCTTGAGAAAATAAGTATCTGGGCTTGATATCAGGCCTGGGCTAGACCGCCCAGTTAATACCCTGCTCTCCTCTGAACAACAACGAAATCATCGCCAAGAAAAACTCTGCAGTGCTCAAAAACTCAAATACTGCTCGAGCTGCTTGGTCCTAGCTGTCGGCCGCACCTTGTGCAATTCTCTTGTTTATATTGACTATATATGTTGACAATGGTGTGGGACCGTGATGTCAGGAAACCAGGAGAAAGCAAAAAGTATATAGTTGTACATAATAAGGAGGCACTTGTGTACGTACGGCTATGGCCCTAGTGGGTCCCTAGTGTCATCCAGTCAAAATAAAGTCATGTCCTGAATCCTCATGTTCATTGAGAATGTTAACAATGCTCGGCACCACGGCGAGCGCAACAACTCTCAGGACAACGGAGAGGGCCTCGCGGGCCCTACGGATGGTCTGATACAGCGCCCGCTGCTCATTCAGGAAGCCAGGATCATCGGACACCTATGAGCACCTTTGAGAAACTGAGACGGCATGAAACGTAAGGCCGCGCTTGGGAAACCTGTATTAACATATACAAGTGTAATTTACTCGTCATCGGAAACAACGCGTAAAATACAGGCATAAGGAAACCGAGGGCCTGAGGTCTGTAAGTAAAACCGGCGGGTTATGCGTGTAATTTGAGAGACCAATGTATATTTTACGAGCACTGCTATGTGGACAACATTACCAGACAATACATGCACTACGTGCGTATCATGCCATTCATAGGCAAGGCTGAAACAACAGCTAACGACTGGATTAACAATCGTCCGAGTGTCATTCAGCGCTTTTATCGTGTGTGAAGTACTTTCGATATTTTACTAGTCGAAATTGACCAACATAGCGCCTGCGCCCGAGACCATCTGCTTTAATTTACAAGCGTCAGTTTTACAAGCGGTTTTGGTTGGAAAACGACGATCCAATCACGACCTAATATCATGAGTTGGTCGGAAGATCATATGGTTTCATGTCTAACTGACCCGACTTGTCGTATAGGCTATGAATGAAACATCAGACGATGAACTTCTTAAGCACGGAAACAACAGAAGAGGATGATCTTCTTAACAAGCAAATCGCTAGCATTAGATCGACATGCAAAACAATACGAAGCATTATTCTCAGGAGGCGCGGTGAACAGCTCGTGATGCCGCATGCCACAACATTTCAAGATCAACTTTGCAATCAAACTCAAGGCCTGGCATTACATAGACAATATTCAGAATAAACTCTTAACACAGGAATATCTCAGCAGAGTAACTATTTACTTCTAAACTGAACACAGTAATAGGAAAAAACACTCGACGCTGGTCACAGCAAGGGCGTCCCACTCACAAATATCAAATGCATGTCTTCTGGCTAACATCAATGAGGAAATTTTGACAAGGTTTTCCAATTCCAATATATTAAACTAACGTCTTCTTGCTAACATCAATGATTAAACTTTGACAAGCTTTTCCCATTCAAAATATGTAATGCCTATGATCGTGGAGTCCTGTCGAAGCTTCTTAAATTGCCAATGGTCTCTGCAGACTAGTCATGTCACCGGTGTCTAATAATACTCTATAAAGCTTCTCGGTCATTCCTTCTGTAATGTAGCGCAAACAGTGACTGCTTCTTTCTGCAAAGTGGAACGACCAACTGGACCCAGTAATGCAGCAGTTTGCCTTGGACACATTGGCTCCTTTTGTGCAGTTCATTTAAAATCGAAGTCGGAATAAAACCGAGCTTTAATTTTGATATCCCTGTAAGCAACAATAGGTATAAGGGAAACAATTACTGAGAAATAACAGTTGATAACTGGTACTCCCAGAAGAAAAGCATCTACTGATCTACTTTATCTTAATGGGAAACAAAGCAGGAGAGTAGCAATTCTCCATCAGTGTGATTCATTCATATAGACTGAGACATTATTTAACAATGCCTTGTTTCAACATGTATAAAGAACGACAAAGCAGAAAAGTACCATTCCTAAAACAATGCAACTGATTCATTTTAACAGAGACATTATCTTAACAATACCTTGGTTAAACATGTAGAAAGAACTACAAAGCAGGATAGTACCATTCCTAACAAGTGTTGCAGTTTTGAAGTAAGATTCAGTAGTTAATTAATTCTGAGAGTGGCATTGCTTAATTTTACAAGCGGCATTAGATTAATGAAAAGCATAAACAGTTCCAGGGGAGAGTGGGCGCAACAAAAGTATGTGCTTCCATCTACTTATAAAGGGGGTGATGCATAGTTTGTTGTAACGAAGCAACAAGCATCATGTCTAGGCTGGTCCCATTTTTGTTCACTACTTAATGGGAAAAGACATCAATACAATAGCTTCAATTCAACATTTATTTAAAACAATACCTATACAAGTAGCACAACATCTCAAAGCACACTGCACAATCATGTGGATGAATGCCTGTACTGACCTTTCATGAGACGGACAATATAAAATACGAATCTGCCAACATGAATAGGAAATCCAATCTCGTTTTGTGCAGTTGCACCGAAATCAAGCAAAGTGTTTCGCGTAGCGAAGCAAAATGTCGCAATAGCAACAAGTTGAATAGATATCCCTGTTTAAACAGTGGCAAAAAAGGAATCAATTACTGGCTAATAAAGGAGGATGAAACATGCGGCCACAAAAATGGTAATCCCGCCAAGTGTTGAAGTTTTGAAATAAGATTCAGTAGTTAATTCTGAGAGTGGCATCAATTACTAGCTTATAAAGGGGTGATGCTCAATTTGTTGTAACAAAGCAACAGGCATCATGTCTGGGTTGGTCCCATTTTTGTTCACTACTTAACGGGAAAAGACAGCAATACAATAGCTTCAATTCAACATTTATTTAAAACAGTACCAAAACAAGTACAACATCTCACAACACACTGCACATCATGTGGATGATACCAAGATTTGAGACAACTCGCCACGAAGACTAGAAACAAATCTCGATCTCCTTTTGTGCAGTTCCACCAAAATTAAGCAAAGTCACCAGTGTGACATTCAAGTTGAACTGCACAAAACACTCTTAAAACATAAGTGTTTCGAGTAGCGAAGCAAAATGTCGCAATAGCAACAAGTTGAATCGATACCCCTGTTTTAACAGAGGCAAAAAAGGAAACAATTACTTGCCGATAAAGGAGGATGAAACAAACGGTGACAGAAAGAAGCATCTAACTTATCTTGGATGGAAAACAAAGTAGGATAGTAGCATTTCTAAAATAGTTGCATTGATTCATATTAACAAAGACATTCTCTTGAAACAACATTTGCTAAAAAAGGTAATTTACTTTTAACAGTGGCATTGCTTCAATTTTCTGGCGGCATTCTTAGATTAACAACAGCAAAATAGTTGTATGGGACATGCCAGCACCATGTGCGTCCACAAGTATAAATGGGTGATGCAGAGTATGTAGCCAAGCAGCATATATGCGTTGGTCCCATATTTGTTCTCTTTGAACCTTTTTCCTATGTGAGGGCAGCAAATCTAGTCCTGCACAAACTACTCGACCCCCCAGTTTCTTTCCCTTTTCAACAAAGAGATCGGTTCCTTACAGATGTGTGTACTGGGTTACCCCCTTTTTCCCTTTTCGACCTACGAAGCAGCTGGATAGCCAGTCTATATTACTTTCCGCCCCTCCTTTCCTCATTGAACCACGTCCTAGATTCTTGCTCCAGCCCACCGCACCCTTCTTTCCTCTTTGAACCAAGACCTAGATTCGACTACAGATCGAAAAAGATCCACATGCAGCTAGAGCAACGACGGTTTCAAAGAAACTTATACCTTAGGGTCGTCGGGATGTGGCAAGGCATGCGGCGGGAGGCTGGATCTGCCCACACTACGCACGGCAGCAAGGAAGAAGGGGTCGGTGGCCCTCCCGCACAGGTGCTGGGTGAAAGAGAACAGCGCAGCCGGTAGTGGATTGCCTCCCTCGCAGAAGGCGATAGAGTGAACGCTGCATCTCCTCCCCTTCCCGGTGCGACGGGATACAGACGCCTCCTTCATCAGCTGTGAGCGAAGAGAGAGAGAGAGAGACAAGAGGCCAACGCAGTCTTGTTTAGATCTGGTGAAGAGAGGGTGAGAGACTGTGAATATAGCAAACCCTAGAAAATGAACGCTGAGCCTCCTGCGTGTAACATATATGTAGTGCGGCCAGCGTGTGGAGAGTGCAAACCCAAGCAAACAAGCGTTGAGACTCCCGCTTATATATATACTACTTCCTCTGTTCCTAAATATAAGTCTTTTAAAACATTTCAAATGGACTACCACATACGGATGTACTATAGACATATTTTGGAGTGTAGATTCACTCGTTTTGCTCCGTATATAGTTATTTGTTGAAATCTCTAGAAAGACCTATATTTAGGAACGGAGGGAGTACTACTGTAGTACGGACTGAGCTCTTCCTGGTCGCACTTCATGTCCTTCACGTGTGGTACACTACCCTCCCTTAAGTGAACAACCACACATCTGCCAAATTATCGGAAACGTGTGAGAGTGTGTACAAATAAAGAATTTTAATTTCAATTATCGGAAAGGATTGGGAGTATTACAAAGTTTGACTTCAGTCAAATATAATATGAGGAGTAAATAAAAATGGAGGGCTACTATGTCCATCCGGGTTCTTAGTCCACACCATTTTTAAATCAAAGTTAATAGCTGGACAAATAAAATTACAGGGGAGCTGGAGACAAAGTTGTGAGAAGGCTTAGAAATCAATACAAAACTTATGCTCTTAGTACCAACATCGATCCTTCTTTGAGGAAACATTTGGTTCATTGCCAATTGTGTGATAAAATTGCACCAACGTGAAAGACGACTGCGTTTCCAACGCAACCAAGGTGAACTGATGAAGGATATCATCTTTGTGCGTAACAAGCAAAGAGCACTGATGGAAGATAGCTTGTTTTTCATTGAAAATCGATCAGCTTCACCAGCCGATGCAACCATGAGGCACAACCATGAGCATCGATAGGTCATCGTGGTGATGCATCATCCATTTGGCATCAAGTTTGGGTGAGGCACCTATGAAGTTTGACAAATCATCACTGTGGTCTGTTTCTTCTCAGTAATCCAGCTCGAGGAAGGAAGAACCACATGGCAGAGGACAGTGAGGTGGAACAACAATGGCCATCCAATTTTGTGCAGTTCCACTAAAATTGAGGAAGACATGCCCGGGTATGGAGACACGAGATTTGGCCGGATCTGCGACCACCGGTGAGGAGAGAGATAGAGTGGACACTGTCATCTTGTTTTGATATAGAGAGGGTGAGAGAGCGAGATGCGAGAAACTCTATCAAACAAGAGGCTATAATGGAGTAAAAAAATCTCTCCATAGCAATGGTTTTAAATAGAATACGAGCGTTCCTCGAAAAAAGAAACGAAAACTGGCGGACAATTTTTTAAGGGTTTGTCTAGGACACATCTAGATGTGACATAGTTATGTCACATCTAAGTTGATTTCCACTCTGTTTGTGGTCTATTTTTTGTCCTAGTTTTTTTGTTTCTTCTTGCTACATTATATACTGGTGGGAGCTTAGATGTGATATCCTTAAATAACATCTAGATGTGAATTAGACAAACTGATTTTCTAATGTACCAAGAAAGAAAACTCGATCAAAAACACGCCCCTGCTTCCAGGTCGCGAGAGTCGTCGCACACACACACATAGACATAGACATGCATATCCGTGTTTACATAAAATTCCATTTCCATCTCCATCTCCATCTCCATCTCCGATCATATTTGTCCAACTGGCACATTTTTTACATTGTTAGTTATATACGCAGCAATATTAACGTACAACATCTCTTGTTTGCGCACGTCCGGACCGCTGCCACGGCCAGTCCTGACCAACCCGAACCCTCTTCATCATCCGCGCGTGCCTCCTATCCGAAACGGTCAGTGCCGCATTCATGCCTGGCCAGAGCGGACGCGACCTCTCATTGGCGCCAGCATTGAAGTGACACGCCGGCTGAGAGACCATCGCCCGCGCCGCTTCTGAGTGCACGCGGCTGCTCCGCTTTCAAAGGTCGCAATAGCTGGCTACAACATGCATGTAAAATGCTCTTGGGAGTCCGTGCTACAGCTAGCTGTCCTCCCCCAACTCGTCAATCTCTTCCAGTAGTGCTAGTACTCCATGGCATGCCGAGCGACCGTGTGGGGTCGAGCCGTGGAGGAGCGTGAGACATGAACACGACCGACGTGATTTAAACATTGGTTTTGCTCGATGGCGCGATCCAAAGAAACGAAACGTTGGTTTCTCTCCGATTCCATTTTTTCTCCGGGAAAACGGAAACTTTTCTCTCCATTTTCATTCCTATTCCAAGGTTGCCCCGTTACAACATTCCATCAAATACAAAGGAAAACTAACACGCATGCTGATGCATCTCAATGATTCACAGATCATAGCCAATATTTACTTCACAACTAAAGAAAAAAGTTGTGAGAGCGTGTACGAAAGAAAAACTACTGATGGGGTCACTACGACTTAAACCCTAAACCCTAAACATGATTTAATTTCCTGGCCAGGTAGAACCTGTCGAAGGAAAGACGGCTGGCACCCTCGGATCATACGATGCTTTTGTGCAGTTCCACTAAAATCGACATGAGCATCCCCGATGGCAAAGATATTGAAGAAGTGTGATTAGAATAATAGTACTGGCACTAGTTCATGAGACATAAACTCATCACAAGTAGAAGCCGGTAGAAGTAGAGAAAGATCGACATGGAGATGGAGCTACGGCAGTGGAGAAAGCCGGCTCCAAAAGGAAGATGGACTATACCTGGGACATCGGGCTGTAGCTAGAAGGGTGGTTGGAACGCGACATCGGCCCATACCGCGGTGACCCCCGATTGGGATGCACCGACTGTGGGTTTTCTCCCTCGCCGATGTCGACCGCGTCTACGCATAACATTGTTCGCTTCCCCCATCTGCGGGATTAGGCCCATCGTTCTATGCTGGTGAAGAGAGCAACCTAAGCAAGCAGGCTTGTAGCTTAGGCTCCTGCTAGTGTATATATAGTGGTTTTCTTTTTCTCTCCATATCAACCATTTTATATTGCGTACATGTCATTCAAGAGTGAAATGATGTTGCTTCTTCCTACTAACTTACTGTGTGATTTGACTGCTCGTTAGTGGGCCCTACACGTACTCCCCCTACGTGTATGCAACAGTCACACATACACATGGACACAAAAATGCGCGCGATGCCCTAATGCATGCATGTCCGAGCACACGACAGAACACACACGGTCACGCTCAAGTGCTCAACCTACACGTGCATGCACACACATACTCAGTCAGGGTGAGCTAGTGACCGTATAAACACCGGAAAATAAATATATTGAGCGCAATGAGCGTATTATGAAGTCCAACGACCAGTGTCTTGGCTGATCATCCTAAGAATGGTTATATAAGAATAAAGCTCTCTCATTTACCTGCAAAAAAGATTAAGCCATATTAACCGAAAAGGAGGGAGTATGGACTAGCACTACTTTTTGGTGTGTCCCGTCAACTCGCAGAACGAGGAGAAGCTTGCAGGACAAGGTGAAGCTCGCTTATGCCTTTTGACTAATGCAACCTACCCTCGGTAGACATGCATCAGTCCATTCGGTGCCAGATTGTCAGAGGCATACACTGTAGTACCCAACATGCGGAGTACCATCATTGTTCGACTTCACGAAGAGGCGAAGAGCCAAGCGCAATAGTACGAGTAGTACTACTACTAGAACCGCATGGTGGAGCGTCTGTACTCTTATTTTTTTATCTCTGATAAAGTACATGTTTATTACAGAGAAGGGCAGAAAACGGCAGCCCAACATGTAATGAATGATATCGATCAACCAACCATGCCCGAATATATCTTGGCCTCCGTGCGAGCCCTCTGTGTGTTCTCGCTCCTCGTCTCTCTCAAGGAACGGCGGGTTGGCTCTTTGCCGTCAATTGAGATCGGTTTGCTCACACTCCTGTCCCACATGTCAGTGATATGCCAAGAGGAGGTGTGTTGACCGACTGGCCATACGTGTACTTGGTTTTGCACCTTCATACTACTCCTCCCTCTGTCATAGTTTACCGGGCGCGCTTCATTATGATGCATTTCTCTCAATGCATTTCCACCACCAGAGAGACTTTAGATGCGTTTGGTTTAATGCTCGATTAATTAGGGCATGGTAACCGCAATCAAGTCCACAATTTTCTCTCCATGTACTCTGTACCACTATGGAGTGGAGTAAGTGCATGCATGTGTGTACCCGGGGTGGAAGCACTGCATGCATGTGTGTACGCATTATTCCCTCTACTAATAGATGCCGTGCTATAACTACCAATGCTATTTTTCAGGACGATCGCTAGTCTCCTTGGTCCCATAGGTTTTTTTCTTTTTTCTGAAGCGCGTTGTATAAACAGTGACGGATGGAGTAGTATGAGCGGATTCAAAGAAGAGCGTATTGATGGTTGCTTCTTCAGAGCAACTTACAGTGGGAAAGGTGGGGCTTATGATTTGACTGCTCATTACTCACTATTAATGCAGCGCAACGACCTGGCTGAGTCTCCCATGCGGTTGTGCACTACCCCCTCGGTTCTTAAATATACTCCAGAGTATTTGTCTTTATAGATATTTCAACGAGTGACTACTCAAATATTCGTCTTTTTAGACATTTCAAATGGACTGGCACATACGGATGTATATAGACATATTTTAGAGTGTAGATTCACTCATTTTGCTCCGTATGTAGTCACTTGTTGAAATCTCTAGAAAGACGAATAGAATATTTAGGAACAGAGGGAGTACACATACGAAGCAAAATGAGTGAATCTACACTCTAAAATATGCCCATTTGAAATTTGTAAAAAGACAAATATTTAGGAACGAAGGAGTATAATTTTGTGCATGGCACATGGACCCGGATGATGAAGAGGCTTCTGGCAATGCTATCAAGCTTCCATCATTTGTTTACATAATTAACCTACTATACAAATAATTTTCCAGCGACATGAAATTGTACAATGGTGTGAGCTTTCAGATTTTGTTTCGTGTGTCTTGCCATTGATGCTCTTTCGGAAATAATAAAAAACTAACTTCCTTGCTAATGCATGTCAATTATTAGTAGATCAGAGCTAAAGATAGAGTTGTGAGAAGGTGTTAAATTAAAATTGATCCATGCTTTCATTGGCAGCAACGTCCCCCCAGCTCTGTCTAAATCAACAGGGCATGTTGGGAAAAAAGGTTGTTGTCTAGAGCATGCAACATTCCGATCATTTTGTGCAGTTCCACTAAAATAGAGCTGAGCGTCCTTGTTCCAAAGATATTAAGTGTGATTACGATAATAGAGGACTACTGATGAAACAATAAACACACAAATAGAAGTCGGTCACCTTTGCAGTCTCTCTTAAGACTAACTAGTTGGAGAAGATTAGGCTCGGAGTTGGATGAGGAGGATAGAGCAAAACCAATCTCCCTTTGTGCAGTCGCACTGAAATGTAGAGACGTTGCCCGTGTGACATTTTAGTACAACTGCACAAAACACTCTTAAGAAAAAAGTGATTTGTGCAGTTCACCAAAAGGTCGCAATAGCAACGAGGTGAAATGGATAGCCTTGTTTGCAAAAAAGAGGTAGAAAGGAAACAATTACTGGCCAATAACAGTTGATGACACATGCGACGACAAAAAAGAAGCATATTCCTTGTCCTAAGGGAAGATAACAACATGGTTGTGTTTGTCTAAAATGGTGTGAGGACGAGAATGCAATATGGAAAGTACGCCGGGCGAGCTATGTTTTGGGCAAAGAACTATGGAAGATCCACATGCAGCGACGTGGGAAGACGGGCAGTGGAGAAAGACCGGAGGGGATACCTGGAGGTCATCAGCATGTAACTAGGTGAGCGGCGGCGGGCGGAATCTGCGAGCAGGTGGCATAAGCCCTGCCGCGTCGGAGCTTGGTCAGAGAGAATGGCGTCTACCGCAGATCGGGACATGTTGCCTCGGCGCCATCGAACGGAGAAATGATGCACTTCCTCCCTTTCCCCCGGCGGACGGGATGCGGCCGGATCAGTGACCAACGGTGAGAGAGAGAGAGAGGCCACCACGCACTCCCTTTCCCCCGGCGGACGGGATGCGACCGGATCAGTGACCAATGGTCAGAGAGAGAGAGAGAGGCCACCGCACTCCCTTTCCCCCGGCAGACGAGATGCGGCCGGTTCAGTGACCAACGGTGAGAGAGAGAGAGAGCCCACCGCAGCCTTGTGTGAGATACTCTGAAGAGCGACAAACCAGACAGGCAGGCTCCATTGTATATAGTGAGGGGACTACCTTTTTCTCCATAAAAATCATTTTATATTCTATGTACGTGCCATTGAGCTCTATAACTTTATTTAAAAATAACGCGGCAATGCGTCAAGTTGAACTTTGTTTCGTGCACGCGTGGTACACGACCTCCCTAGGTAAACAACGACAAACATTCAAATTAGCACGTGGGCTGCCATTTCGTAAAGAAATGAGCTCCACCATGTACCCGCGCGGGTGTGGCTGGGCACGAAGCGTGAGTACGTGCACGGTGCACCTATTCTCTTCTTGTATATGTACACCACCTACGTGGGGTTGTGTGAGAGAGATACAAACCTAGAGAGATATAGTGTGTGGGTTCTCGAGAGTTCTTTTGGGGGGGGGGGGGTCAATCCAAAAATGTAACATATGCAATTTGTGTGAAATAGAGTCCTGGATATAACATATATATAGAGGGGGCGATCCACGAGAAGAGAGTGGAGGTATCATCGGCTTGAGGTGTCCATAGAATCAAAGAGAGGGATGATGTGTGTGTGTGTGTGTGTGTGCACGCGATCGATAAAGAGTGCCATCAAATTTGTGTGTGCCCACGTCAAAGATATAGAGTGGCTAGCCTACTGGAACGTGAGAGGGGACATGTGCAGTTTGTCTATATGGCATGGATACCTACCTGCAGCGCTCGACTATCGGTGTGTGGTGGGGGAAGAGGGAGGCCCAAATAACTATAGAGGTACAATGGCCGGTATATGTGTGGAGGAGGAGAGAGGCCTACCTCATGTATTAAGGAGATCGATCTACCTCATGTATTAAGGGAGATCGATCGGCATCCATGCATATGTGCAGTAGAGGAATAAGGTTGGGAGAGAGACAGAGCTAGAGTGTTGGAGGGGGTGGTAGTGGAGTTGCTTCTAACAAATGGTGGGATAGGCTTGGTAGACAAACGGAGGGCACGCCCGCAATATCAATAAGAGAGGAGATGGTTGCTTGTTGTCTATGCACGTGCGTGTGAGAGACGGGTCAGGAGGCATGCATGAATGATGAGGGGGGATGATGTGGCCGTTGTAAGTAGACGTAACTACATAGGAAGATCAATCGCCCTTTGTTAGAGAAAGGAGAGACATAACTTGTGAGGTACGTCGATCAATGGGGGGCGGTAGTTAAAGTCGATCTAGGTATATGTTGGGAGATCGATCGGTATACATGCATGTGTGTGTTAGAAGCAAATGAGGCATGAGGAGAAGGATAGAGAGAGAGGGATGCATGTAGGAGGTGGTACGAGAGGCATACTATATCGAGGGGGAAGGAGTGTGCTAGTACGAGAACGATGAAAAGAGTGGTGGGAGTGAGGCATGGACGATGACAAGAGAAGAGGGGATGCTTGTGTTTGTGCTAGGCACACCTGGCTAGAGAGGCATATCGATCGATGTGTGCCATAAAGAAGGAGCTGGGGGGCCTACACACACCATGGGTGAACGATCTAAAGTGAAACGACGAATTTCCGTGATGGAGCTAGAGAATGCCGAGGGAGGGTGAGAGGGATGCGGGCGTGTGCATGCAAGAGAAACTTAGCGCTATCTACAAAGATAAGATGGTTGTGTGGGTGTAAAAGACGAATAGAGATCATATATACTTCATTATAAAAAGCGAATTTGGATATTTGAAGAATTTATCATAGTGTTTTAAACCGACGCATGTGTGAATATATATAACGGTGATACACATGGTGTGGTTATGAACATGTTATACTACATTTAATATATTTTATTTCTACTATTATAAAAAACGGAGTTGTTGATGATAGTGTGCCTGCCATCCTGCATTATAGGCCGTCCGATTTATATTTGGCGGATAGCAAGGAAACTAGGATGGTTGAAGTTGGCAACAATCATGATTGTAGATTCTTATTGAAATAGATAAACAAATTCAAATTTAGTTCAAATTGTAGCGGTAGTATAGACATTTGGAATGCACTATAATGTTGGTATGAGTAGGTTACATGCATTATACAGCAAGCGAAAAAATTTAATCGGACATAACATGGATTCATACTCCCTCCTTCCGTCTATATAGGGCGTAATGAGATTGTTAAGACCGCCTTTGACTATTGACAAGATTAATAGTACATGACATGCACAATGTGAAAATTATATCATTGAAAGAACCTTTCACAGACGAATTTAACGGTGTGCTTTGTGTAAGTTGCATGTCATATATCATTGCTCTAATATTTGGTCAAAGTTAGCATCGAAAAACACATTAGGCCCTATATAGATGGAAGGAGGAAGTAGCTTCGAATAGCATTTGTATAGTAAAACGGGGCAAGACTCTCTGTTTGTGTGGTGTGAATAGTTTTATTTTTTTTCGTTTTCTTTTTGGTTGAGGGAAGTGCGAATTGATTTGGTACGTACAAGTACAATATTACTACACGTTACGTTAGGCTTGTCCCTAAAATTCAACCCACGTCTTGTTATATCCCAAAAATTCAGATATCGTGCTCTCAAAACTGGCGCTTTCACAACCCGCGCCTTGCTATCCTGAAATTACAACGCGCGCGAAAACTCCCTCCAGCTGCCAAATCCCGACACGTGAGATCGCCCTTCTAACCCTGAGCCGAAAGGGCCGTTAGTTCAAATTGGTGGGGGGTACTTTTGTAACACACCCTACATTTTGGACAAGCGCGTCCCTAAGTCATGCTTCACCCCCTCCCATCTCCCCCTTTTCGCCATTCGAAATCCCAGGCCGCCATAACCTCTCTGCTCCAGCCGCGAAACCCCACCCTCCTCCGTCCGCCACGTCACCTCTGCCCAGCCGGAGCCTCTTCCCCGACGACATCGTCCACCGCAACAGCTCGACGTCCCTCGTCCACCGCAACAGCTCGACGTCCCTCGTCCACCTCCCCGGATGAGGATCCGTCGTCCATCTCACCGTCCCACCGGTTCAGCCGCCCCGTCCTCCACCTCCAAGGAGCTGCTTCGATGATCGCCTCGTCTATCGCGGCTGCTCCATCCCCACAGCGCCTCCTTAACCTGCTCCACCGGAACCGCATCATCCTCACCGACTCCTTGGACGAAGGCGAGGCCTACTCGGCGCCACCAAAGAGGTTGTACACTCATCGCATCGCACCTTCTCCTTAACTCGACCTCTCGGTGCCGACGGTGCTCCATCCCGCACCCCCATGGAGCGGCTACCTTGAAGCCGGCGGCACGGGCGACATCTCCACGGCGGCTCTCCCCCAGTGTGAGGCCCCTTCGGCGGCGGCGCCCATACCAGCCGGATCTACTGCTGCTGCTGCTGATCCGGCTCTCGCTCGCTCGCTCTCTCGCGCTGCTGCTGCTCCGGCTCTCGCTTGATCGATCACTCGCCCAGCATCTGTTGCTGCTCTCTGCTACCTCTTGAGCACTGCATTGGATTTCCCCGAAGAGGAGAGGATGATGCAGTAAAGTAGCGTAAGTATTTCCCTCAGTTTTTTAGAACCAAGGTATCAATCTAGTAGGAGACCACGCACAAGTCCCTCGTACCTACACAAAACGATGGCAACTCGCAACCAACGCTTAGGGGTTGTCAATCCCTTCACGGTCACTTACGAGAGTGAGATCTGATAGAGATAATATTTTTGGTATTTTTGATAGATAGATGCAAAGTAAAAAGTAAAGGCAAAGTAAAAATAAAGCAAGTAAATAAAGTGATATAGATTGATATGATGAGAATAGACCCGGGGGCCATAGGTTTCACTAGTGGCTTCTCTCGAGAGCATAAGTATTCTACGGTGGGTGAACAAATTACTGTTGAGCAATTGACAGAATTGAGCATAGTTATGAGTATATCTAGGCGATGATCATGTATATAGGCATCACGTCCAAAACAAGTAGATCGAAACGATTCTGCATCTACTACTATTACTCCACTCATCGACCGCTATCTAGCATGCATCTAGAGTATTAAGTTAAAAACAGAGTAACGCCTTAAGCAAGATGACATGATGTAGAGGGATAAATTCATGCAATATGATAAAAAACCCATCTTGTTATCCTCGATGGCAACAATACAATACGTGCCTTGCAACTCTTTCTGTCACTGAGTAAGGACACCGCAAGATTGAACCCAAAGCTAAGCACTTCTCCCATTGCAAGAACTACCAATCTAGTTGGCCAAACCAAAAAGATAATTCGAAGAGACTTGCAAAGATAACTCAATCATACATAAAAGAATTCAGAGAAGAATCAAATATTTTCCATAGATAATACTGGATCATCAACCCACAATTCATCGGTCTCAACAAACACACCGCAAAAAGAAGATTACATCGAATAGATCTCCACGAGAGAGGGGGAGAACATTGTATTGAGATCCAAAAAGAGAGAAGAAGCTATCTAGCTACTAGCTATGGACCCGAAGGTCTGAAGTAAACTACTCACACTTCATCGGAGGGGCTATGGTGATGATGTAGAAGCCCTCTCTGGTGGATGCCCCCTCCGCCGGAGCTCTAGAACAGGCCCCAAGATGGGATCTCGTGGATACAGAATGTTGCAACGGTGGAATTAGGTTTTTGGCTCCTGTTCTGATCGTTCGGGGATACGTACGTATATATAGGTGGATGGAGTACGTCGGTGGAGCTCTGAGGGGCCCACGAGGTAGGAGGGCGCGCCCAGGGGGCGCCCTCCACCCTCGTGACCACCTCAGGCGCTTCTTGGAGTAGGGTCCAAGTCTCCTGGATCATGTTCGGTTGGAAAATCACGATCCCGAAGGTTTCATTCCGTTTGGACTCCGTTTGATATTATGTTTCTTCGAAATACTGAAAAAGGCAAAAAACAGCAATTCTGGGCTGGGCCTCCGCTTAATAGGTTAGTCCCAAAAGTAATATAAAAGTGGAAAATAAAGCCCAATATAGTCCAAAACAGTAGATAAAGTAGCATGGAACAATCAAAAATTATAGATACGTTGGAGACGTATCAGGCATCCCCAAGCTTAATTCCTGCTCGTCCTCGAGTAGGTAAATAATAATAAAAAGAATTTTTGATGCAGAGTTATACTTCGGCATAATTTCAATGTAAATCTTCTTAATTGTGATATGAATATTCAGATCCGAAAGATTCAAGACAAAAGTTCATATTGACACAAAAATAATAATACTTCAAGCATACTAATCAAAGCAATCATGTCTTCTCAAAATAACATGGCAAAAGAAAGTTCATCCCTACAAAATCATATAGTTAGGCTATGCTTCATTTTCGTCACACAAAGATGTTCCCAACTTCTATACCCCCGATGACAAGCCAAGCAATTGTTTCATACTTAAATAATCTCAAACTTTTTCAACCTTCACGCAATACATGAGCGTGAGCCATGGATATAGCACTATGGGTGGAATAGAATATGATGATGGGGATTGTGTGGAGAAGACAAAAAAGGAGAAAGTCTCACATTGACGAGGATAATCAACGGGCTATGGAGATGCCCATCAATTGATGTCAACATGAGGAGTAGGGATTGCCATGCAACGGATGCACTAGAGCTATGAATGCTCAACAAAAGAAAACTAGTGGGTGTGCATCCAACTTGCTTGCTCACGAAGACCTAGGGCATTTGAGGAAGCCCATCGTAGGAATATACAAGCCAAGTTCTATAATGAAAAATTCCCACTAGTATAAAAAGACAACTTATGAGACTCTCTACATGAAAAGCATGGTGCTACTTTGAAGCACAATATATGAGACTCACTACATGAAGAACAAGGTGCTACTTTGAAGCACAAGTGTGGAAAAAGAGATAGTAGCATTGCCCTTTTTTATATTTTTTTGGGCCTTTCTTTTTTTCTTTTTGGCCTTTCTTTTTTTTAATTTGGGCAATGCTCTAATAATGATGACCATCACACTTCTATTGATTACAACACAAGGATTACAACTCGAAACTTAGAACAAGATATGACTCTATATGAATGCCTCCGGCGGTGTACCGGGATGGTGCAATGAATCAAGAATGACATGTATGAAAAATAATGCATGGTGGCTTTGCCACAAATACGATGTCAACTACAAGATCATGCAATGGCAATATGACAAAAGTAATACATGTCATGATGATGATGCTGGAAGTTGCATGGCAATATATCTCAGAATGGCTATGGAAATTCCATAATAGGTAGGTATGGTGGCTGTTTTGAGGAAGATATAAGGAGGTTTATGTGTGATAGAGCATATCGATCACGGGGTTTGGATGCACCGGCGAAGTTTGCGCCAACTCTCAAGGTGAGAAAGGGCAATGCACGGCGCCGAAGAGGCTAGCAATGGCGGAAAAGTGAGAGTGCGTATAATCCATGGACTCAACATTAGTCAAAAGAACTCATATACTTATTGCAAAAATTTAGAAGTCATCAAAAATTCAAGTACTACGCGCATGCTCCTAGGGGGATAGATTGGTAGGAAAAGACCATCGCTCGTCCCCGACCGCCACTCATAAGGATGCACAAGCCAGGTACACTTCATGTTTCAAATTTGTTACATAACTTTAACCATACGTGCATGCTACGGGATTTGCAAACTTCAACACAAGTATTTCTCAAATTCATAATCACCCAACTAGCACGACTATGATATTATCACCTCCATATCTCAAAACAATTATCAAGCATCAAACTTATCTTAGTATTCAATTCACTCAAAAGAAAGTTTCACATATCTTGAACACCAAGTATATTAACATTAAGCAAATTACCATGCTATTAAAGACTCTCAAAATAATCTAAGTGAAGCATGAGAGATCAAATAGTTTCTTTAAAACAAATCCACCACCGTGCTCTAAAAGATCTAAGTGAAGTACTAGAGCAAAAATTATCACGCTCAAAAGATATAAGTGAAGCACTATGAGCAAAACTATCAAGCTCAAAAGATATAAGCGAAGCACATAGAGTACTCTAACAAATTCCAATTCATGTATGGCTCTCTCAAAAGATGTGTACAGCAAGGATGATTGTGGTAAACTAACAAGCAAAGACACAAATAATACAAGACGCTCCAAGCAAAACACATATCATGTTGGTGAATAAAAATATAGCTCCAAGTAAATTACCGATGGAAGTGGACGAAAGAGGGGATGCCTTCCGGGGCATCCCCAAGCTTTGACTTTTTGGTGTCCTTGGATTATCTTGGGGGTGCCATGGGCATCCCCAAGCTTAGGCTCTTGCCACTCCTTGTTCCATAATCCATCAAAAGAATTCACCCAAAACTTGAAAACTTCACAACACAAAACTCAACAGAAATCTCGTGAGCTCCGTTAGAGAAAGAAAACAAAAGACCACTTCAAGGTACTGTAATGAACTTATTCTTTATTTATATTGGTGTTAAACCTACTGTATTCCAACTTCTATATGGTTTATAAACTAATTTACTAGCCATAGATTCATCAAAATAAGCAAACAACACACGAAAAACAGAATCTGTCAAAAACAGAACAGTCTGTAGCAATCTGTAACTAACGCAAACTTATGGAACTCTAAAAATTCTACCAAAATAGGAAGTCCTGGAAAATTTGTTTATTGAACAGAAGCAAAAAAGAATCAACGCAAAATCACGTTCCTGTGATTTATCATAATTATATTTGTGCGCGCAAAGTTTCTGTTTTTCAGCAGAATCAAATCAACTACCATCGTAGGTTATCCTATAGGTCCTACTTGGCACAAACACTAATTAAAACATAAAACCACATCCAAACAGAAAGTATATGCATTATTTATTCCTAAACATAAGCAAAAACAAAAAACACAAAATAAAATTGGGTTGCCTCCCAACAAGCGTTATCGTTTAACGCCCCTAGCTAGGCATAAAAGCGAGGATAGATCTAGGTATTGCCATCTTTGGTAGGCAATCCATAAGTGGCTCTCATGATAGATTAATATGGTAATTTTATTTTATTTCTAGGGAAGTGTTCCATACCCTTCTTTAAGGGAAATTGGAATCTAATATTCCCTTCCTTCATATCAATAATTGCACCAATCGTTCTAAGGAAAGGTCTACCAAGAATAATAGGACACGAAGGATTGCAATCTATATCAAGAACGATAAAATCTACGGGCACATAATTCCTATTTGCAACAATAAGAACATCATTAATTCTTCCCATAGGTTTTTTAATAGTGGAATCCGCAAGATGCAAGTTTAGAGAGCAATCATCAAAATCACGGAAATCTAGCAAATCACATAAAGTTTTGGGAATAGTAGAGACACTAGCACCCAAATCACATAAAGCATGAAACTCAAATCTTTAATTTTAATTTTAATAGTAGGTTCCCACTCATCATAGAGTTTTCTAGGGATAGAAACTTTCAACTCAAGTTTTTCTTCATAAGATTGCATCAAAGCATCAACAATATGTTCGGTAAAGGCCTTATTTTGACTATAAGCATGAGGAGAATCTAGCACGGATTGCAACAAGGAAATACAACCAATCAAAGAGCAATTTTCATAATTAAATTCCTTGAGATCCAAAATAGTGGGTTTAGCAACATCACGGTTTTTATTTATTTCAATCCCACTTTCATCAATTTCATCATCAAGATCTAGAAACTCCGAATTCTTAAAACGCCTTCTAGGTAAAGGAAGATAATCTTCAGATTCATCAAGATTCATATTGCAAAACAAAGATTTAATGGGGGACACATCAATAACTTTTAGATCTTCATCTTGATTTTCATAGGGATTGGAAGAACACGCTTTAATAAAGGCATCTTTGGAAGCACGCATCCTAGCGGTTCTTTCCTTGCACTCATCAATGGAAATTCTCATGGCTTTGAGAGACTCATTGATATCATGCTTAGGAGGAATAGATCTAAGCTTTAAAGAATCAATTTCAAGAGAAATTCTATCAACGTTCCTAGCCAAATCATCAACTTTAAGCAATTTCTCTTCAAGCAAAGCATTAAAATTCTTTTGTGAATTCATAAACTCTTTAACACTACTCTCAAATTCAGAGGGCATCTTATTAAAATTTCCATAAGAGTTATTGTAGGAATTTCCATAATTATTAGAAGGATTACTAGGATAAGGCCTAGGATTAAAATTCCCTCTATAAGCGTTGTTTCCAAAACTATTCCTACCAACAAAATTCACATCCATAGATTCATTATTATTCTCAAGCAAAGTAGATAAAGGCATATCATTGGGATCAAGAGGAGTATTTTTAGGAGCAAACATCTTCATAAGTTCATCCATCTTTTCACTCAAAACATTGATTTCTTCTATAGCATGCACTTTCTTACTAGAAGATCTTTCGGTGTGCCATTGAGAATAATTAGCCATAATATTATCAAGCAATTTGGTAGCATCCCCTAACGTAATTTCCATAAAAGTGCCTCCCGCGGCCGAATCTAAAAGATTTCTAGAAGCAAAATTCAATCCGGCATAAAATTTTTGTATGATCATCCATAAATTCAAACCATGAGTAGGGCAATTGCGAAGCATTAATTTCATTCTTTCCCAAGATTGGGCAACATGCTCATGATCAAGTTGTTTAAAATTCATGATGTCGTTCCTAAGAGTGATAATCTTAGCGGGAGGAAAATACTTAGAGATAAAAGCATCTTTGCACTTGTTCCAAGAATCAATACTATTTTTAGGCAAAGATGAAAACCAAACTTTAGCACGATCTCTAAGTGAAAACGTAAATAACTTCAATTTGATAATATTGTTATCCGTATCTTTCTTCTTTTGCATATCACACAAATCAACAAAATTGTTTAGATGAGTAGCGGCATCTTCACTAGGAAGGCCGGCGAATTGATCTTTCATAACAAGATTCAACAAAGCGGTATTGATTTCACAAGACTCATCATTATTAAGAGGAGCAATCGGAGTACTAAGGAAATCATTATTATTGGTATTCGAGAAATCACACAATTTGGTATTATCTTGTGCCATGGCAACAAGTAATCCAACACACAAGCAAACAGAAAGGCAAAAGGAAAAAAGGCAAACGGGAAAGAGAGGAGGAGATTGGTAAAGAGAGGGCGAATAAAACGGCAAGGGTGAAGTGGGGGAGAGGAAACGAGAGGCAAATGGCAAATAATGTAATGCGGGAGATAGGGATTGCGATGGGTACTTGGTATGGTTGACTTGCTTGCGTGAGCCTCCCCGGCAACGGCGCCAGAAATTCTTCTTGCCACCTCTTGAGCACTGCGTTGGATTTCCCCGAAGAGGAGAGGATGATGCATTAAAGTAGCGTAAGTATTTCCCTCAGTTTTTGAGAACCAAGGTATCAATCCAGTAGGAGACCACGCACAAGTCCCTCATACCTACACAAAATGATAGCACCTCGCAACCAACGCTTAGGGGTTGTCAATCCCTTCACGGTCACTTACGAGAGTGAGATCTGATAGAGATAATATTTTTGGTATTTTTGATAGATAGATGCAAATTAGAAAGTAAAGGCAAAGTAAAAACAAAGCAAGTAAATAAAGTGATATAGATTGATATGATGAGAATAGACCCGGGGGCCATAGGTTTCACTAGTGGCTTCTCTCGAGAGCATAAGTATTCTACGGTGGGTGAACAAATTACTGTTGAGCAATTGATAGAATTGAGCATAGTTATGAGTATATCTAGGCGATGATCATGTATATAGGCATCACGTCCAAAACAAGTAGATCGAAACGATTCTGCATCTACTACTATTACTCCACTCATCGACCGCTATCCAGCAAGCATCTAGAGTATTAAGTTAAAAACAGAGTAACGCCTTAAGCAAGATGACATGATGTAGAGGGATAAATTCATGCAATATGATAAAATCCCCATCTTATTATCCTCGATGGCAACAATACAATACGTGCCTTGCATCTCTTTCTGTCACTGAGTAAGGACACCGCAAGATTGAACCCAAAGCTAAGCACTTCTCCCATTGCAAGAACTACCAATCTAGTTGGCCAAACCAAAAAGATAATTCGAAGGGACTTGCAAAGATAACTCAATCATGCATAAAAGAATTCAGAGAAGAATCAAATATTTTCCCTAGATAGTACTGGATCATAAACCCACAATTCATCAATCTCAATGAACACACCGCAAAAAGAAGATTACATCGAATAGATCTCCATGAGAGAGGGGGAGAACATTGTATTGAGATCCAAAAAGAGAGAAGAAGCCATCTAGCTACTAGCTATGGACCCGAAGGTCTGAAGTAAACTACTTACACTTCATCGGAGGGGCTATGGTGATGATGTAGAATCCCTCCGTGGTGGATGCCCCCTCCGGCGGAGCTCCGGAACAGGCCCCAAGATGGGATCTCGTGGATACAGAAAGTTGCGGCTGTGGAATTAGGTTTTTGGCTCCTGTTCTGATCTTTCGGGGATACCTAGGTATATATATAGGAGGAAGGAGTACGTCGGTGGAGCTCTGAGGGGCCCATGAGGTAGGGGGCGCGCCCCCTGGGCGCGCCCTCCACCCTCGTGACCACCTCAGGCGCTTCTTGGAGTAGGCTCCAAGTCTCCTGGATCACGTTTGGTTGGAAAATTACGATCCCAAAGGTTTCATTCCGTTTGGACTTCGTTTGATATTCTATTTCTTCGAAATACTGAAAAAGGCAAAAAACAGCAATTCTGGGCTGGGCCTCCGGTTAATAGGTTAGTCCCAAAAGTCATATAAAGTGGAAAATAAAGCCCAATATAGTCCAAAACAGTAGATAAAGTAGCATGGAGCAATCAAAAATTATAGATACGTTGGAGAGGTATCACTCTCCCCCTCACTCGTGTTGCTGCTCTACTCCGATTAAGCCAGACTTCAGTCGACTGAATCGACTTTTGGGTCAGTCGATTTTTAGGGGTTGGGGGGCTCGCCGGAGTTAAGGAAGAACCACCCGCAGCGGGGATGGGGGCTCGCCGGAGAGGTACCCCATATCTATCTTAGGGTTCAGGGTGGGGGCGGGGGGCCTAGAGGGCTGGCCGGGGCGGCGGTGGTGAGTTGTTTCGAGGCGGTGAGGCGGCGCTGGGGCCGGTGGCGAGGCCAGTGGTGGCTGGCGGCTCAGGGGGGTGCAGGTTGAAGATGAACTACAGGCCCTCCCTGAACTACATGTCAAGTGCCTCTCTGCTACCATTGCGTTCAGTTTCGACAGTAGCATTCAGATTCCATAGTAAATTTCAGTCTCGACAGTTAAGTACAGAGTCAACAGTTTTTACCTTATCTGTTGTAGTCAGGTGGTTTTTGGTGATGTTAATTTTCCATCCGTTTACATCCTCTACTGGAGATTCTATTAGAATCCCACTTGAGATTGACGATGTCTGTCTTGTGTTGCTTCAGCCTTGACGCCTTATGGCTCACCGGAGCTGCTCCAACGACAGAACGATCGATCACAATAGAGCAGTGCCTTAGACACCGTCTACAGATTCCTCAGATCTTCCTCCACACCTCCGACAGCCACCTCTGCCTCAACTGCTTCAGCGACCAACCAATGATGCTGAGGTCGACACGGCTACGGCAAAGAGGTTGTACACTTGTTGCATCACTTATTACTATACATTCACGTCGATCCATTAGGGCTATTTTGGTTCAACGGAAAAACGTCGATCCACTGGTTGTTACCATCACTCTAAATTTATGCATGCTGTCCTTACATAATCTCACCATATTTTTTTGTATGCATGTCAGATATTGTACACAGTCATGTTGAACATGTAGAGAAAAAGAGAAGAGTTTTTCACGGCAATACAATGTCATGCAGACATCGTTCCATGGTGGGTTCAATGGCAAACCCTCCCCACCCCTCTCCAGATTGTAATCTAGAGGAAGATATCGGTTCTGAGGCGGATTCAGACGCCGCTGACCAGTCCTATTTACCCCCCAAGGTGTTTGCTCTACCTTGGCATGATGATGTTAGTCATATCATGCATATGTTGCATTGCAGTGCCTACTTTTGACATCATATATGTCATCTGCTTAGTTTAGACATGTTCTGTAATGCCACCTATTTAGTTTCTATATCATATATGGGAATTATGCAGTCTCATGTCTTTTAGCCAGCCATAATATATGTGAAATGTGCAATGCCATCCTGTTTAATCAGGCATCATATATTTGAATGATATCTTGCCCATCCTTTTCTTCATTACATTTCCATTTGTCGACAATTTTTGTACATTAAACTACTCTTCCTGTGAATCAGCCATTTGGGTGGGAGATGGAAAAATCTGGAGTGAAAACAAGGCCTTCAGAGCAGACAGTGCTACCTGTCGAAGCAGATCTCTTGTTGGGTCCCGATAGCTCCTCAGAGATGGATTCAGAGACAGATGACCAGTCCTATTCCCCCACTGAGGTGTATGCTCTAACTTGGCACGGTTATACTGCTCATATCATGCATATAGTGTCTTGCATTGCATAGTTTAGACATCATATACACAATATTCAACACCATGTTCTTAGTTCAGACATCATATCTGAATGCCCTCTGTTTAGCATATAAATTATATATGTGAATTAAATGACACGATTCTGATTACTTAGATAACATGTAGGTGAATTATGTCATGCCATCCTGTTTAGTTATTCATCATATCTTTGAATTATGTTATGCTATGCTATCCTGTTTAGATAGACATCATATATGTGAAATTATGTCATGCTATCCGTTTTAGTTAAACAATATACATGTCAATTATTTCATGCCCTCTTTTTTCCACACAATCTATTGCATCTGTCTCTCATACAACGTCTATACATTCAACTATGTTTCCTGTTTATCAGCCATTTGAATTGGAGCGGGTGATGCCAGTATCTAGCAGACTAAAAACACGGTCTTCAAATAAAACTGTGCTACCTCTTGGTGGATATAGCACCCCGGTTGTACATGCACAAGAACCAGCCCCACCACACATATCCCAAACTCTCGCAGATTGTACCCCTACTGCGATGGACAGAGAACCAGCTTCACCCAATCTAACCCCAACCACAGCCGATAGTAACCCAGTTCCGGTTAAGACAGCACCATCTCCACCACAGAGCTCCCAAACAAGAGTAGTTAGTAAGGCAGCTCCAGTGCCCAAAGGGCCAGTACTATCATGGCGAACCCCAACTCCACCAGTTAGTACGCCTATTCCTGTGGAGGAAGCACAACTAGCTAGTCGTAGTTTAGCATCTATCGCATTTGATGTTGTTAAATTGTACGTGCGTATCTTCCCATCTTGGAAATATTATATTGAAGTTGAAGGAAAATGCCAGTTGTAGGTGTTTGTCCAGGAGTTATGTGTAAGTAATGTTATTCATGGCAATTACTTTGCTTCGTCCCATACATCCTACCTCCATGATGGTTATAATACAGCAAATTTTCCCATTTTTCTCAATAGAGAAAGACCGATTTGGAAACTTCGGATGAGGTAACCTGTGCCAATACCTCTGCTATCTTCAAGAATGCTTGGTGGCAGTATCGGAATTACCAGAAGAAAACGTACTTCATCGGCAAAGAAACTCATCAAATTCCCTTGCGTTCTCCTGAGACACATTTACTGGACGATGACTGGGAATGCCTTGTTCTGTACTGGTCCCGAACTAAGAATGTGGTAAGGTCTATGAGCTCATTTTCTATTTTTAAGTATTATATTCTTGCGTCTTACTGTACTCTGTTCATGTAGAACAAGTGCCTAAACCTGAAGAACAACGGTTCTAATTTAAGATTCCATTGCTATCATAGTTCAAAAAAGCGCTAGGCATTAATTGTGCGTTTTGTCGCCGCCTTGCGCTTTACTGACCAAAGCGCATGCTTATGCGCAGTTATGCACAGATTATGCATAGTTATGCGCAATGCGTTTTGCCAACGCCTAGGGCCTAGGCGCGCTTAAGCGCTCGCTTAGGCGCGCCTTTTTAACTATGATTGCTTTGCTCTTGTATCACTGTATTTACTCATACAAACTTATTTTTAAATTGAAGGATCCAATCAAAACTCAAATGGCACAGCAGGTATGTTCACGCGTGTTTCTTTAACAGGTTTGCTCTTATCAATAGCTCTGTTGATTTCGATTTCAATTGTGTATACAGTTGACTTTCATATCATGCACATTACTAGCATCACAACAGAGCCAATAGTGTTGGTGTACATGTAGACCCGTGGTACCCATCTGAAATCTTGTTGTGTCGTGTAGTTTCCCACGCTTTGTATTCTTTCACTACTGCTTTGTCTTGAACTGATATGATTTGAACCGTGTCTCTATTTTGATTTGGAAAGACAATGCAGTGACCATAGGACATAGATATATGTTTGTTCGATGCTTTTATTATGTACTAGTACTTGGCAATAGAAGACTTGGTAGTTTAATCATGTTCACCTTACTACTGAACTGGTTCACCGAAATGAGTTTCATATACTAGTACATGCTAAACTTGTTATGTGTCTGCTTGTTTCTTCTTTTAGAATGCTGACAGAATATTGGGGAAGAGTGCCTTATTAAGAAATGGTAAAGGAAGTAATGCAGATAAGGTTTAGGATAGTGACACATCCTTGTTGGTCTCCAACAAAGCTGATAAAACAGCTAACGAAGACTATCTTGAAGACAGCGAGACAACCTCAAAGTCCTGTCTTGGTTTAGTGTTCGAGTTACTGGCCACTACTGCTTGCACAAGCTATTCAAACTCACTGTCTGAATCAGTTTGGTTTCTTGAGTCTCAACTACAAGCTGAAAGACATCGATCAACTGTGCTGCGACAAGAAGCGGAAGGACTGCGGAAGTCCCTGGAGCATTCAGATGCATACTTTCTGGTGCAACAGAAAGCGTTGGAGGATTTTAGCGCCAAACAGGACAAAGATAATCAGCTTTCTAAGCTTATTGCCAGCATGGTCAATACCCAGGATAACGTTTCTTGAGCTCTTCTGAAGTTGTTTCAGTTATGCTCTTGTCTTGCTGCCGCGTTTATTTGCACTGGTGGCCAATTTTGACGGCTAGTGTATGTAATGTGCTGCTTTGTTCCCTATATTTGCACTGGTGGCGAACTTTGATGCCCAGTGGATGTAGTATGTGTAATAGGCTAGCGTTAATTGCTTGCTTATTTATTTCCTTATTGTCTTGTTTAGTAGTTTGCTTGTAGTCACTGCAGTTCTTTTTCTATTTTTTTTCTAGTGGCCACAATAGCCTATTTTTGGTAACTAGGCCAAAATAATCCTGGCAACACACGGACTATTGTAACCATGGGGCTCCTGCAGGCCGTATGATCCATGGGCCTTCGTCCGGCCGTAGGATCCATTGGCATTCTATACGGGCAGTAGGATCCATCGGCCTTCTATACGGGCCGTAGGGTCCATGGGCCTTCTACGGACTGTAGGGTCCATGGGCCTTCTACAGGCCGTACGATCCATGGGCCTTCTACGGGCCATACTATCCATGGGCCTTCTATGGGTCGTACTATCCATGGGCCTCATACGGGGCGTATCATCATTTCGCCAATCACGAGCCGTACTATTCGTGGACCATAACGGGCCGTTAATAGGCCGTATTTGATAACTCTATGAAAACAGCCCAACGGGTTTTTTTGACATGAAAATGGCCCAACGTATTAATGGTCTGCAAACGGGGTGACTGAGGGAGTCCTGGATTAAGGGGTATCCGGATGGCCGGACTATATACTTTGTCCGGACTATTGGAGCATGAAGTTACAAGACTCAAGACTCCGTCTCGTGTCTGGATGGGACTCTCCTTTGCATGGAAGACAAGCTTCGTGATCCGGATATTGTGTTTCCTTCCTTGTAACCGACTGCATGTAAACCCTAGCCCTCTCCAGTGTCTATATAAACCGGAGAGGTTGGTCCTTAGAAGGCCGATCACAATTGCAATCATAATCATCATAGGCTAGCTTCTAGGGTTTAGCCTCTATGATCTCGTGGTAGATCTACTCTTGTACTACTCATATCGTCAATATTAATCAAGCAGGAAGTAGGGTTTTACCTCCCTCGAGAGGGCCCAAACCTGGGTAAACATTATGTCCCTTGCTTCCTGTTACCATCAGCCTAAGACGCACAGATCAGGACCCCCTACCCGAGATCCACCGGTTCTGACACCGACATTGGTGCTTTCATTGAGAGTTCCTCTGTGTCATTGCTGCAAGGCTTGATGGCTCGTCTCGTTGTCAAGGACAACATTACCTCTGGGGGAGCGCTGGCTATAGGCCAAACTCTCCGACTTGGCGGCTTCATCATGGCCGCCCCATCAGCTGCCGCGCCAACGATGGCCTCTCGGGTCGTCACGCATAACCTTCGCATCAATTCGGAACTCGCCGAATAGATGGATCCGATAGAGCTCTCCTTCCTTAATGAGCTCTTGGATCGCATTGCCGCTTTGGGAGTCGCTACGGACTATGACCGGATCAGGCTTAAACCCGACCAAAGGGACATTAAATCCCCGCCAGCCACCCATGAGATAGCGGTAGTGGAGGAACCACATACGGATTACCCCTCTATTTTGAGGATGAATTGTGTCCGGATCACCGAGCTCCCTGAGCCGGACTCCCTCTCAAGGGAAGACATGACCCAGATCCTGGACTTAGGATCGGGTATTCGGTCGGAAAAATTGGGCAGCATCCCAGATCCCGAGCTGTCGAACTCGGAGGCTTCCCTGCCCCTAGGCGCTAAGCCGGATCAGAATCTGGATTCAGCCACGAGCACCCACCCGTGCTTAAGCCGTCTCTCCCATATCATACAAGAGCCCCATGAGATAGTACATCGCTACTGGGCCAGATTCCTCCTTGTGCTAAATAAGGTCAAGGACTGTCGTGAGGAGGACGCAGTCTCACTTTTCTGCAAAAACTTTACGGACAAAGGAATCCTTAATGCTATAAGTCGCCGTGACATAGTACACCTTGCTAAATTGGCAACCATAGTACAGAAATACTGTGCGATGGAAAGCGCCTGGAAAACCCAAACAGAATTTTGGGATAGCCCGGCTCTCATCAAAACCGTTGTTCGAGCTAAACGGGCGAACCCTCGCAAGTCGGCCAATCCAATCCCCAAGAAGTCGAAGCCCACCCCAGGGCATGGAACCGTATTGGAAGAATGTCTCAATAGGCCATGTAAACTCCATAGTACGCCGGACACAACACCAACCCATAGCCTTAGGGCATGTTGGATACTCCGGCAGGTAGCAAAAAGTGGCGAGGATCTCCTTGTAAGCCATAAAGCAGAACAACATCCTGCCAAAGAACACAATACGGTACTAACAGTCTTCGAGACTTTCGTCTCAAACAATAGGCGCAAGCGAGCTCATTGGAGCCCCGCTGGAATCTTCCATCTGGCAAAAATAAATCCGTGGAACGACACTGCTATAACTTTCAATGCCAGTGACGAACCTCCATTCCAGACCGTCCGGGCACCAACCGCTCTGGTCCTTAGCCCAATAGTGGACGGCTTTCGGCTCACTAAAGTACTCATGGACGGCGGAAGCGAATTAAACTTGATCTACAAAGAAACACTCAAAAAGATGGAAATTGATAAAAACTGCATTGAACAAAGCGGCACAACCTTCAGGGGAATTATCCCTAGTCGGGAAGCACGGTGTGCGGGAAAAATCACACTCGATGCGGTATTCGGCATCCCGGAGAATTACAGGTCCGAAGAAATCACATTCCAAGTGGCTCCTTTCAGCAGCGGATACCACGCCCTTCTAGGGCGGGACGCGTTTACGAGCTTTCACTATACCCCATTACGGGTACATGAAGCTTAAAATGCCTCGACCCAATGGAATCATCACTCTAGCCAGTGATCCGGACGTCGCACTCCACACCGAAAGCAAAACCGCAGCACTAGCCTTGGAAGCATTATCCGAAGCCCTAGCAGCCGAAGAACTAACAACACTGCGTGCCGCCATGGACAGGGATGACGTGATACACGACAAGCGACCCAAGTCCACCTCATTTAAACCCGCAGACGAGATAGTAAAATTCCAAGTCCATCCAACGGACCCCACGAAGACAGCTTCCATCGGGACACAGTTGAGCTCCGCAATGGACGCCGCACTGCGAGACTTCTTATGCGAGAATTGGGACATTTTCGCCTGGCACCCATCGGACATGCCGGGCATCCCACGCAGATTGGCCGAACACATACTCAATATACTAAAAGGATACAAACCTGTCAAGCAGACTCTAAGGCGGTTTTCAGAGCCCAAACGGCAAGCCATGGGGGAAGAGCTAGCCTACACGAGGCCAGATTCATCAGAGATATCAAGCATCCGGATTGGCTGGCAAATCTAGTAATGGTACCAAAGAAGGACAAATCCTGGCGCCTATGCGTCGACTTCAAAGACCTCAACAAGGCTTGCCCCAAGGATCCCTTTCCCCTCCCTCGCATCGATCAAATCATCGACACCACAGCAGGACACGACTCGCTGTGTTTCCTCGACGCATACTCTGGATACCATCAAATAAAGATGGCAGAGCCCGACTGAGGGAGTCCTGGATTAGGGGGTGACCGGATGGCCGGACTATGAACTTTGGCCGGACTCCCGGACTATGAAGATACAAGATTGAAGACTTCGTCCAGTGTCCGGATAGGGACTTTCCTTGGCGTGGAAGGCAAGCTTGGCGATACGATACGAAGATCTCCTCCCATTGTAACCAACTCTATGTAACCCTAGCCCTCTCCGGTGTCTATCTAAACCGGAGAGTTTTAGTCCGTAGGACGAACAACAATCATACCATAGGCTAGATTGTAGGGTTTAGCCTCTCTGATCTCGTGGTAGATCAACTCTTGTAATACCCATATCATCAATATCAATCAAGCAGGAGTAGGGTTTTACCTCCACCGAGAGGGCCCGAACCTGGGTAAAAACATCGTGTCCCTTGTCTCCTGTTACCATCCGCCTAGACGCACAATTCGGGACCCCCTACCCGAGATCTGCCGGTTTTGACACCGACATTGGTGCTTTCATTGAGAGTTCCTCTGTGTCGTCACCTTCGGGCCCGATGGCTTCTTCGATCCTCAACCACGACGCGGTCCAGGGTGAGAGTTTTCTCCACGGATAGATCTTCGTATTCGGCGGCTTCGCACTGCGGGCCAACTCGCTTGGCCATCTGGAGCAGATCAAAAGCTACACCCCTGGCCATCAGGTCAGGTTTGGAAGCTTAAACTACATGGCCGACATCCGCGGGGACTTGATCTTCGATGGATTCGAGCCACGGCCGAGCGTGCCGCACTGTCTCGATGGGCATGATCTAGCTCTGCCACCGGACAGCGCCCAGAGTGCCGCTCAGGTGTCCGCTCCGACCATTAGCTCGGAGCCGACTGCGCTAGCCAGGGAAGGACGGTTGGACGCCGCCCCAGGAGCCGCAATCTCTATGGCGATAGAGCCGAATACCAGCCTAGTCCTTTGCAAGGCCCGTGACTCCAAGGTGCCGGACTCCGTTCCGGACTCTGAATATTCCGCACCTCTTCCGATCAAACCCGATTGGGCTCCGATCATGGAGTTCACCGCCGCGGACGTCTTTCAGCACTCGCCCTTTGGTGATATCCTGTATTCACTAAAGTCTCCCTCTTTGTCAGGAGAGCCCTCGCCGGATTATTGTCAGCAGGGTTGGGATGCGGACGATGAAGAAATCCGAAACCCACCCACCACCCACTTTGTAGCCACTGTCGACGATCTAACCGACATGCTCGACTTCGACTCCGAAGACATCGACGGTATGGACGCCGATGAAGGAGACAACCAAGAACCAGCACCTATAGGGCACTGGAAGGCCACCTCGTCATATGACATATACATGGTGGACACCCCCATAGCAGGGGATGGCGATGAAAAAGCGGAGGATGACCCCTCCAAGAAGCAACCCAAGCACCGACGTCAGCGGTGCTGCTCTAAATCCCGCCAAAGCAAAAATGGCGAATCCGGCACTGGAGACGTCAACACCCCGGACAGTGCCGAAGACAACCCCCTCCAGCAGGATTCAGCGCGGGAGGATGAAGGAGCCAGCCCTCATGAGAGAGCGGCAGACAAAGAGGTCGAGGACGACAATTATATGCCTCCCTCCAAAGACGAGGCAAGCCTCGACGACGACGAATTCGTCGTGCCAGAGGATCCCGTCGAACAAGAGCGTTTCAAACGCAGGCTTATGGCCACGGCAAGCAGCCTGAAGAAAAAACCGCAGCAGCTTAGAGCTGACCAAGACCTGCTAGCCGACAGATGGACTGAAGTCATGGCGGCCGAAGAGTATAAACTCGAACACCCCTCCAAGAGTTACCCAAAGCGCAGGCTGCTACCCCAACTAGAGGAGGAAGCAACTAAACCTACATCACCAGCATACGATGCGCCCGATCGGCCACCCCGTGGCCGCGACAGAGAGGCCTTTCGGCCCTCAACCCAAGCCACGCCCCGGCGCCGCTCTAAAAATAACAGAGCACGGGGAAACGCAACAGACCTGCGAGAGATATTGGAGGATAAGGCAAGGCAAACAAGATCGATCTACGGATCGCGTGGGCGCCCCACATCACGGGACGATAACCGTCACGCCGGATATGATAAATACGGCCAGGCCGAATACAACAGACAAAGCTCATCCGAGCTACGTTGCGATATAGCCCAGTACAGGGGCGCCGCACACCCACTGTGCTTCACAGTTGAAGTAATGGATCATCAAATCCGTGAGGGTTTTAAACCCGTAAACATCGAATCATACAATGGCACAACTAATCCCGCGGTATGGATCGAGGATTATCTTCTTCATATCCACATGGCCCGTGGTGATGATCTACACGCCATCAAATACCTCCCGCTTAAGCTTAAAGGACCAGCTCGACATTGGCTTAACAGCCTGCCAGCAGAGTCAATTAGTTGCTGGGAGGACCTGGAATCCGCATTCCTCGATAACTTCCAGGGCACTTATGTGTGACCACAAAATGCCGATGACCTAAGCCACATAATCCAGCAGCCAGAGGAATCGGCCAGACAATTCTGGACACGGTTCCTAACCAAGAAAAATCAAATAGTCGACTGTCCGGACGCCAAGGCCCTTGCAGCCTTCAGGCACAACATCCAAGACGAATGGCTTGCCCGACACCTAGGACAGGAAAAGATGAAATCTATGGCAGCCCTCACGACACTCATGACCCGCTTTTGCGCGGGCGAAGATAGCTGGCTAGCTGGTAGCAATAACATAACCAAGAGCCCTGGCAATTCGGATACCAAGGACAACAATGGCAGGTCATGTCGCAACAAGCACAAGCACCACATTAATGGCGACAATACTGAGGATACGGCAGTCAATGCTGGATTCAGAGGCTCTAAACCCGGTCAGCGGAAGAAGCCATTCAAGAGAAACCCTCCGGGCCCATCTAACTTAGACCGGATACTCGACCGCTTGTGCCAGATACACGGCACCCCCGAACAACCAGCCAACCACACCAACAGGGATTGTTGGGTGTTCAAGCAGGCAGGCAAGCTAAGTGCCGAAACCAGAGACAAGGGGCTGCGTAGCGATGACGAGGAGGAGCCCCGACCGCCGAACAACAAAGGACAGAAGGGATTCCCCCCGCAAGTGCGGACGGTGAACATGATATACGCAACCCACATCCCCAAAAGGGAGCGGAAGCATGCTCTCAAGGACGTCTATGCGTTGGAGCCAGACGCCCCAAAGTTCAACCCATGGTCCTCCTGCCCGATCACCTTTGATCGAAGGGACCACCCCACTAGCATCCGCCACGGCGGGTTCGCCGCATTGGTCTTAGACCCAATCATTGACGGATTTCACCTCACTAGAGTCCTCATGGACGGCAGCAGCAGCCTGAACCTGCTTTATTAGGATACAGTGCGAAAAATGGGTATAGAACCCTCGAGGATTAAACCCACAAAGACAACCTTTAAAGGCGTCATACCAGGTGTAGAAGCCAGCTATACAGGCTTGGTTACACTCCAAGTGGTCTTCAGATCCCCGGATAATTTCCGAAGCGAGGAGTTAATCTTCGACATAGTCCCATTCTGCAGTGGCTATCATGCCCTACTCGGACGAACCGCATTTGCAAAATTCAATGCGGTGCCGCACTACGCATATCTCAAGCTCAAGATGCCAGGCCCTCGCGGAGTCATCACGGTAAATGGAAACACTGAACGCTCTCTCCGAACGGAGGAGCACACAGCGGCCCTGGCGGGGGAAGTACAGAGCAGCCTCTCAAGGCAACTCTCCAATCCAGGTGTTAAACGTCCGGACAACGTCAAGCGTGCCCGAAGCAACCTACAATAGAGCCGGCTGGCACGATCCGAGCGAGCATAGCAGTGCGGCCCCAACCCCAGCCCTCGCCAGATGGTGCTATCGGTACCACACGTACATAATTACGCTTTAAAAATACCATGGGCATAAGGGGAGGGGCACAACTACGGCACGCCCAGAATGCGGCCCAACCGCACTTAGGGGCTCCCTTTTCCGCCATTTTCTTTATATATATATATATATATATATATATATATATATATATATATATATATATATACTTTCAGGACCCAACTATCTGGAAGGCCCGTCTGGCAGTACACTTGCCGAACACACGATGCAACAGCCAGGGCGAGAACAAGCTGCGTCGAATGTCCAGGTGGTCTCTATAACGAGTTAAATACCTGTTTTTACTTAAAGACCCGCAGCTTGCCCCTAGAGGGGGACATGTCAAATAATCCCATCCCTTGCTTATCGCACTGTTTTTATCGTTCTGCTTTCATAGCAGCTCTTTTTAATAAACAATACATAGCTCTTATCTATTATTGTATTCATTTATTTTTATACAAATATGTTCAGTCATGACATTATGCAACCATACACTTTGGTACGGGCAATACACCAGGGGCTTAAGCACCCCATAATATGGTGTGAGAAGACCGAACACTCTCATGAGTGCGGCGCCCCGAACTTATAGCACTATATGCATCGGCTCCGAATCATGTCTTGGGTCAATAGTTGGGTTTGCCCGGCTCCCATGTTTTGGTACCTTACGTTCCGCATTGTTGGCTAAGGTAGCGCTGGGAGAACTACTGCGATTGTGTCCCAGTTGATCTGGGTTAACACCTTAGTAGAGAAAGCTAAAACTGACCGTCAAGATAGTGCAAGAGACCGGTCGCTGTTCGCAAGGTTTTTTGAGTCCTTAAAGACTTATGATGCTTAGAGCGAGGAGCCGGATTTATCTGGCCTAGGCATGGATAGCGCCCCGAACTCGGTCTTCCGAATACTAGGGGCTTCGCCGAAATTTAAAATTATAGAATTCTATGGCTAAGTGAGAGTGATAAAGCATTATAAGTCCGACGGCCTGGTTCGTTGTGCTGAGCGCCTCCCTAGATGGACCCAAGAATGGGAACAAGAGCGCTCAGGTTTATCCCGAACACCCCTGCACTCGTGGCATGGGGGTAGAAGCCGACGACTTGCATCTCTCAGATTTGATAAATGGCCGCACAGAAGGTAATATTTTAAATTAACAAGCGTTGCTTAGCGCATATGAACAAAGTTTTCAACGCACAGGATAACAACATGCGAGTCTACTAAAAAATTACATCTTTGGAGCACTCACCCGCTATAATGCGGGCACCCTTCAGGACGCCCTTATAATACATCTCGGGCGTGCGATACTCCTTGCCCGGTGGTGGCGGGTCCGTCACAAGCTTCTCAGCGTCCAGCTTGCCCCAGTGCACTTTAGCACGGGCAAGGGCCCGACGGGCACCTTCAATACAGACGGAGCGCTTGATGACTTCAATCCACGAACACGCGTCCACCAGCCGCCGCACCAGACCGAAGTAGCTCCCAGGCATGGCCTCTCTAGGCCACAGCCGAACTATAAGGCCCTTCATGGCCTGTTCGGCCACCTTGTGGAGCTCGACCAGCTGCTTCAGCTGGTCGCTCAGGGGCACCGGATGTTCGGCCTCAGCATACTAAGACCAGAACACCTTTTCCGTCGAGCTCCCCTCCTCGGCTCGGTAGAACGCGGCACCATCAGACACACTACGGGGCAGATCGGCGAACGCTCCTGGAGAGCTCCGGATCCGGGTAAGTAACAGATAATTTACTTTTATATTCTTGCTTTGCATAAAGAATGCCTTACCTGCCGCTATCTTGTTCATCGCCTCGATCTCCTGGAGGGCCTTCTGGGCTTCGGCCTTAGCGGTTTTGGCACTCTCAAGAGCCAAGGTGAGCTCAGACTCTCGAGTCTTCGAGTCACGCTCCAAACTCTCGTGCTTTTCCATGAGAGCCTAGAGCTCTTGCTGCACCTCCGCCACCCGCGCCTCCTGCTTCTCTCGCTCGGTGCGCTCCAAGGCCGCACTATTTTCGGCCTTGGAGACCGCCTCCTTCAGGGTCGCCACCTCGGTCGTGGCCCCTGCAACATTTACGTTGGTCCTATCATTATTTGCAACCAAGTATTTCTTTATACATTTACATGCGGTACTACATACCCTCCTTGTCCTCAAGCTGCTTCTTGGCATGGCCGAGCTCGTTCTCGGACCGATCGAGGCTCTCCTTCAATGCATTGACCTCCGCAGTTAGTGCAGCAGAGGTCAGCAGCGCAGCCTGCATTCCCATATTGACACATTTATGTTAGACTCCTGCGTATATCTTTTTAGATCCTCAGCTCGGCTTTTCTTTCCGAATGCCGAACCGAGCATCAGGGGCTAATTTCTATGCGGTAAACATTTCTATATGTTTTGACTACATACCTCAAAGCCTGTTAACAGGCTTGTACACGCTTCGTCAGCCCGCTCTTGGCGGACTGAACCTTCTGAATCACCACACTCATAACAGTGCGGTGTTCCTCGTCGATAGAGGCGCCGTTAAGCACCTCCGGCAAATTGTCTGGCGCCTCCGGTTGGACGGAGGTCGCCAGCATCGTAGGCTTGCCCTTCTTACGAAGGCGCCGCCTGTCGGACTCTGGAACCGTTGATGGTTCCGGAGCTGTGCCTGGCCCAGAGACCGGACTTAGATCCCTCTGGGGCTTTACCCCCTTTGGGCCTGGAGTTCTTCTGGTTTAGTCTCTTTTGGGACTCCACCTCGGCGTCATCCACAAGGAGCGGGGAGGAAGCCGTCGGAAGTGAAGCACTGTTCACATCCGACGAATCCAGGGATCCGCTCGATGAATCGCCGAGCTGAGCCTTGGGCGGACTGCATGATTGAATTCAGCGTCAGAAAATACCGAATCATAGAGGAGCGCCATAAGTTATTCGGGTATCCGGACACTTACGATTTTGCCAGGGGCTTGACCCTGGATGGCCATTCCTTCCCGCCGTCTTCGGCATGGGAGGCATAGTCCGGCAGAAGGGTCTTCCCCTTCTTGGACCCTCCGGCCTCCCCAGTTGGGGCGGCCTTCCTTTTCTTTCCTCCCCCCGTTGGAGGGGAAGAGGCTTCTTCTTCCTCCTCCTCGTCTTCAGAGGCGGAGGGTGCTTCGGGGTTGTCAGGCGATGAATCACCACCAGGCGTTGGGAGCTCTTTTCGAGTCCCCGTGGTCTTCTTCTTGGCCTTCTTCTCCAGCACCACGTGAGGTGCCGGAACCAGCAGCTTGGTTAGACGAGCATCCGCTGGGTCTTTGGGCAAAGGAGCCGGACAGTTGACCTGCCCAGACTTCTTCAGCCAGTCCTGTCAAAGGTAAGGGAGTTTAGATCCTGCATAGCATTAAACTATGTGAAACAAAATACCCCGAAATGGGAAAATTAAGCTCACCGTGCTGGCTTGGCGCTTGGCGTAGAAGCCGCGATCCTTGGTGATGGGAGGGGAGACCTTGGAGCTCTTGAATAGCACCTTCCAGGCATCCTCGTGCTTTGTGTCGAAGAGCTGGGACAGAGTCTGGTGCTAGGACGGGTCGAACTCCCACAAATTGAAAGCCCATCGTTGACACGGGAGAATCTGGCGGAAGAGCATGACCTTGACCACGGTGACAAGTTTAACCTTCCTGCTGGTCATTTCCTTGATGCAGGTTTGAAGTCCGGTCACTTTTGCCGAATTACCCCACAACAGGCCCGTCTCTTTCCAAGATGTGAGCCGTGTGGGGATGCCAGATCAGAATTCAGGGGCCGCTGCCCATTAAGGGTCACGCGGCTCGGTGATATAGAACCACCCCGATTGCCACCCTTTGATGGTCTCTACGAAGGTGCCCTCGAGCCATGTAACGTTGGCTATCTTGCCCACCATGGCACCTCCGCACTCCGCTTGGTGGCCGCTCACGACCTTTGGCTTGACACTGAAGATCTTCAGCCATAGGCCAAAATGGGGCTGGATGCGGAGGAAGGCCTCGCACACGACGATGAACGCCGAGATGTTGAGGATGGAGTTCGGGGCCAGATCGTGGATGTCCAGGCCATAGTAGAATATGAGCCCCTAGACGAATGGGTGGAGAGGAAAGCCCACTCCACGGAGGAAATGAGGGAGAAATACAACCCTCTCATGGGGCCCAGGGGTGGGGATGAGTTGCCCCTCATCTGGAAGCCGGTGCGCTATATCGTCAGACAAGTATCCGACCTTCCTCAGCTTTCTGATTTGCCCCTCCGTGACGGAGGAGGCCATCCATCTACCTCCCGCTCCGGACATGATTGGAGAAGGTTGAGGTGGGAAGTGCGGGCTTAGCCGTTGGAGCTCGAGTGCACAGGGACGGATAGGCAAAGGAGGAAGAAGGCGTAAATGGAAAGGGTAGATCCTTATCCCCTTATATGGGCGGCCGAAACTACGAGCCCCCACCGGCCTAATAAAACTCGCTTACCTCCCAAGCGCCACGGTTAATGACGCGGTTGGGTTACCCATGCCCGTATTGATGAGAATCCCGAAATAAGGGGACACGATCTCTGCTTCGACAAGACGTGCCAAGGAAACCGCCTCGCTAAACATGCTAAGGTGGAACAGTAAAACGATTCAAATAAAGGCTTGACCATGGCATGATGTCACACTGCGGAATACGTCAGCAGATTAGATTTGTGCGGAAATTATTCTCTCTACGGTGGTATGTGGAACTTATTTTTGCAGAGCCGGACACTATCCTTGTGTTCAACATCTTCTATGAAGTATTCGGAGGAGGAACCCGCCTTGCAATACCGAAGACAATTTGCACGCCGGACTCGTCATCATTGAAGCCAGGTTCAGGGGCTACTGAGGGAGTCCTGGATTAGGGGGTGTCCGGATGGCCGGACTATGACCTTTGGTCGGACTCCCGGACTATGAAGATACAAGATTGAAGACTTCGTCCCGTGTCTGGATAGGGACTTTCCTTGCTGTGGAAGGCAAGCTTGGCGATACGATATGAAGATCTCCTCCCATTGTAACCGACTCTGTGTAACCCTAGCCCTCTCCGGTGTCTAAATAAACCGGAGAGTTTTAGTCCATAGGACGAACAACAATCATACCATAGGCTAGATTCTAGGGTTTAGCCTCTCTGATCTCGTGGTAGATCAACTCTTGTAATACCCATATCATCAATATCAATCAAGCAGGAGTAGGGTTTTACCTCCACCGAGAGGGCCCGAACCTGGGTAAAAACATCGTGTCCCTTGTCTCCTGTTACCATCCGCCTAGACGCACAGTTCGGGACCCCCTACCCGAGATCCGCCGGTTTTCACACTGACACCGACCAAGCTGCAACAGCTTTCATAACGCCATATGGCCCTTTCTGCTACAACACTATGCCTTTCGGGCTTAAGAATGCTGGCGCAACCTATCAATGCATGATTCAAACATGCCTGGAAAAGCAAATTGACAAAATAGTGGAGGCGTATGTGGACGACGTGGTCATAAAAACAAGACACGTCGAAACCCTAATAGATGACTTGAGGCTTACGTTCGATAACCTCCGAACATACGACATCAAGCTGAACCCGGAAAAATGCGTTTTCGGTGTCCCCTCTGGAAAACTGCTGGGCTTCATCGTTTCCAATAGAGGAATTGAAGCGAATCTGGCAAAAATCCGAGCTCTGTCGTAATTGGCTATACCAACAGACCTCAAGCACATCCAGAAACTAGCTGGATGTGTGGCTGCTTTGAGCCGCTTTATCTCCAAGTTAGGAGAAAAGGCATTACCTCTTTACCGCCTTCTTCGGCGCACCGAACACTTCGTGTGGACGGATGCAGCCGTGGCCGGACTTGACAAAATAAAGACCTTATTGGCCAGTAATCTAGTCCTAACAGCGCCAAATATCGGCGAACCTATGCTGCTGTACATAGTTGCAACACATCAAGTTGTAAGGGCAGTGCTCGTCGTCGAACAAGAGGTTGACGGATACAAATTCCCGCTACAGAAGCCGATTTATTACGTATCCACGGTCCTCACCCCATGCAAATCCCGATACCCACACTATCAAAAAATAACATACGCGGTCTTCATGGCATCCTAAAAGCTATGACACTACTTTCAAGAGTGTTCAATTACGGTGGCCTCCGAAGTACCACTCAACGACAAAATAAATAACCGCGACGCTACGGGCCGGATCGCTAAATGGGCCATCGAGCTCCTTCCGTTCGACATAACATACAAGCCACAGCGGGCCATCAAGTCGCAAGTACTAGTTGACTTTGTCACCGAATGGACGGAAACCAAACTCCCTAAAGAGTATGGCGCGTACTCTAACTAGATCATGCACTTCGACGGCTCTAAAATGCTGGCTGGATTGGGAGCAGGGATAGTCCTGACGTCTCCCACCGGAGACACGATCCAGTACGTCCTCCAAATATTATACACAAACTCCAACAATGCAGCCGAATACGAGGCTCTGTTGCACGGTCTTTGGATGGCAGTCTCTATGGGCATTCAACGCCTAGAAGTGCGCGGAGATTCAAACCTTGCAATATCACAAATAAATAGAGACTTTGATGCCAAGGACCCGAAAATGGTGTCCTACCGTAATGTCGTCCTCAAAATGTCAGCTCGGTTCGAGGGGCTCGAATTCCACCATGTGGCTCGAGAAAACAATCAAGCGGCGGATATCCTCACCAGCATCGGCGCTAAACGCGACCCAGTCCCACCTAACATATTCCTGGAAAGGCTGTTCAAGCCATCCGTGGTATGGGAAGGGGAGTCCGGCAATACTAGAACGGATCCGAATACACCCCTAGATTCCGAACTATCAGACATAATCGGAGGCTCTACCACCGAAATAACATCTTCGGCCCATGAAATTATGGCTGTAATCGCCCCGTGGAGCGAGCCTTTCTTGGCCTACCTAAATAGGCAGGAGCTCCCTGAAGACCAAAATGAAGCACGTTGCATTGTTCGGCGTTCTAAAGCTTACAAAGTCCATGAATGGGAACTCTATAAGAAAAGTGCGATTGGAGTGCTCGAAAGGTGCATCTCCGAAGAGGAAGGGCGACAGCTCTTGGCTGAAATCCATGCCGGACTGGGCAGGCACCACGCCGCGGCTCGGGCACTAGTTAGCAAGGCCTTCCGTATAGGCTTCTATTGGCTGACGGCCTGAGCAGACGTACAGGACCTTGTCCAACATTGCGTCGGCTGCCAGCTCTTCGCCAATCAGAGTCATATGCCCCCTACCGCTCTCCAAACAATCCCCATAACTTGGCCCTTCGCGGTCTGGGAGCTGGATATGGTCGGACCTCTTAAAGGGGGAAGCCATAAAAAAAATACTTATTGGTCACGGTGGACAAGTTCACCAAATGGATAGAAGCCAAACCAGTCAAAACGGCCGAATCTGGACCAGTAATAGACTTCATATCCGAGGTCGTACACCGATACGGTGTCCCCCGCGGCATCATCACTGGTAACGGCTCAAATTTCACAGCCGATGAAGTGAAAACTTGGTGCGGCAAAATGGGCATTAAGCTCGACTACGCTTCCGTCTACCATCCTCAAACAAACGGCGAGGTCGAACGGGCAAACGGTCTCATCATGAGCGCCATCAAACCCAGACTAGTGCGGTCCTTGACAGAGTCGGACATGCACTGGGTCAAAGAGCTCGACTCCGTACTCTGGGGGCTGTGGACCACACCGCATCGCACCATCGGATATACACCATTTTTTATGGTGTACGGCGCGGAAGCAGTACTACCCCGCGACAAAATACATGATTATCCATGCGTACGCATGTACGAAGAGAAGGAAGCCGAGTTAGATTGACAGGATAACTTGGATTCCTTGGAGGAGGAGCGCGACGTCGCAAAAGCCCGGTCCGCATTCTATCAGCAGCAGGCTCGACGGTACCAAAGCAGAGAAGTGCGGGCCAAAACTTATAATATTGGCGAACTCGTTCTACACCTACCGGAGAAGAAGAAGGACAAGCTCAAACCCCAGTGGGAAGGTCCCTTCGTCATTGACAAAGTTCTCACTGGAGGAGCGTACCGCCTACGTAATGCATCCGATAACAGACTCGAGTCGAACCCATGGAACGCGGCCAGACTCCAAAGATTCTACGCCTAGCGCAAAACTCAGTGTTCGTCTCCTTACCCCCTCCTTTTTAATTATGCTCCCTCCCTTTTCCTTTCTCGACCTTTTTTCTCTTCACACAAAGTATTTAATACAGTGCGGACTCCCGGATCACTTCGGTCGCACTATGTGTGTAAGCAATACCTGGGGGCTTCCTTACGGAAGCTAAAAATAATTACTCTACAGGCTTTTTGCCCATCACATATGCGTTTCTTTTTCCATATGTGCCTTTTCTTCACCATTATATGCATCAATATGACTTAATATGTGGCCAAGCTGGGTTGCCTGGCTCTTGTATTTATGCCCTACGTTCCCGTTAATTCGGCTAGGGAATAAGGGCAGCACCTCTGCGATTGTTACTATTGGTTCAGCGGGATGTGTACCTCAGACTGGGTGAAGCCGAAAGCTAGCGCCCTTAAGGGAATATTTGGTCGGTGAACAAAAGATGTATTCGTTTATTACAACATAAATCCCAGAAGTTTTGTATCCTACGCCTTTGTTCGCAGTCCGGACATGTGCATCGTCGCATGTGTACCCAGGGAAAGGAACCCCTAACGGAACTATTCTCCCTGGAAGATGTTTCTTACTATCCATGTAATATAACATAACTAGTTGGGTACTTGTCTGTTCAAGCACTTATGACCCCTATGCCTAGTTTCCACGCATACCCCAGTTCTGAATAACTACGCGGGTATTCTGAAACACCCCGGACTATAGGATCCGAGGACTGAAGCGAAAAGGTCTGCCATGACAAATGATTTTAATCCGGCTAGGGAATACTAATGTACATTGATTTACACATTCACTTGGACTGACTATATTCCTCCTCTATACCATCCAACAGGCTATCTAGCTTACAATCCTGTTGGGAATACTTTGTGGCTAACGCTACCTGGTCATACACCAAACTCACAGGAATTTCTTGCCATTCTGGCCCCGTTGGTCCGACTTCGGCCATATGGTTCGGATCCAACTTTGTGTAGCACGTCTTCATCATAGCCCAGGCTTCTCTTGCACCTTTGCCGACAGGCTAACACCGTCCACAATCAGAAGCGCCGCCGTGCTCCTTGAAGCATATCCACAAGCTCCCCCATGACATTCGGCAGGAAGCTTGATGGCCACAAGGCATGAGCAACGCCCTGCATCACCTACCGAGCTTGCTCGTGCAGTTGTGAGAGGTCTTGCAGTAAATCGCCAGCAGATGAGGGCATCTCCTCCTTAGGACGGCCTGTTAACATTCCTGCAAGCAAAATTCTTTCAACATGCTTCTTCGCCGAGCTGTACTATAGTTTTTCTAGGCACTTACCATAAATGCCGCGTTAAAGCCTCTTGTTTTCCTTCATGGAGTCCGCCAGCTGAGCGCAGACGTCTTTTAATTCCACGTCTAGCCGAACATTGGCATCTAGAAGATTGTTCTTCTCATGCCTAACTTGCGTAAGAATGCGCTCGCCAGCCTTTAGCTGCCTTTGGAGATGCGACTCGTCATCTCTTACGCCCTCCGGGTTCACCCCGGGGTTGTCTGCAGAATTTTCTGTTAGACTTGTCATACCAGCCACTTACTAACTGGTGCATCTTCGTACAATTGAGACAAATGTTACCAGATGAGGCCTTCTGGGATTCCTCTAACTTGGCAACGGTGGCCCTCAGCTGAGCCTTGCACTCCTCCAGCTCCCAAGACAATTGCTCATTCTTATCTACAAGGACCTGTGCATAAATTGATCCATAAAACCGTTGTTTCAACCGTTTCAAGTCTCAGGGGCTACTGCTATACATGCTTATCAATCTTACTTACCCGTATATCTTTGGTATACTGGTCCGTCGCTCGGGCAAGCCCGCCTTGAGCAGCTCGCAGATATGCGTCTCCCGAATTGAAAGCATTAAATGCCTCTTTCGGAAAAGATGTTGTTGAAAAGTACGGCCCGTCGGCGCCGGTGATTCATGGTGCTCTCTACTTCGGAATTCGTGGCAGAGAGCATATCTGTGTCCTCTGTTGCAGAACTACGCGGCATCGGCCCCACGTCCGCCTCCTCCCTCGAAGCCGGTTCTGGAATCCGGCTAGTGGAGGCGTGATTGGCAGGATCCCCGGATATAGTCCGGCTACTCCTCTTCCTACCAAGACACGAAGGGCGCTGTTATACTTCAAATACAATAATTGCAGGACAGGTTTTTGCTTTACCTCTATAGCAGCGTTTCGACCTTAACCGCCTTCCTCTTGAGCCTGCCCGATCCGGATGCCTGTGGCTGACGGGTCCCTAGGGGCTCGGCCCCGTGCTCCGACCGTCGTCTCTGCAAAAACACGACACTTCAGGGGTAAGGCATGACATCAGGAAGGAGTCTGGGTTTTTGGGATGAGAGTTATGAATCCCAAGTTCAGACTCCTGAGATCAATGGAACCATCATAGAAATCGTTGCATAATCTATAGAAGTCGTGATTGATAATGTGCCAGCACGATTTCAGAAAACACCCGTTGAAGCCATCCGGGCCAGGTGCTCTATCCGATGGCATCTCTCTAACAACTCTGTCAATCTCCTCGTGTGTGAAAGGCGTGGTGAGTTCCTCCAGCCCCTCCACCTTTTTAATGAATCTAGACAAATCAAACTTCATATCAAACTCTCCTTTCGTGCCCAATCTCTCCATGTATGTATTAACCAACTCATTGGCTTTACCCAAATGATCTGTTACTACCGTACCATCCTGAAGTTTCAGCAAGGATATGGAGTTCTTGCGATATCGTTCTGAGGCCGCAGAATGAAAAAAATTTGGTGTTGTCACCTCCGCAAGAAAACCATCGGACCGTATACCTCTTTTCCCAATATTATCATTTATAGTCAAGAAGGGTGACTAGGTGGTTCTTGAGAATTTCTCTGAAGTTTGCTTCCGACACTATGAGGGATCTTTTGTCTTCGATATTGTCAAGTTCCAGGAGAGCCCAGTTGGAGTTATCAATACACTAATGATTTCAGACCTATCACGTTGCTCAATTGTTGTCTGAAATTGATAACTAAACTACTGGCTAACCGTTTGCAGAAACTGGTTCTCAATATCATTCATCGAAACCAATACGGTTTTTTGAAGGGGAGATCGATCCAAGACTGCCTGGCCTGGGCGTTTGAATACATACACCAATGCCAGTCGTCGGGAAGCGCTTGTTGTATCCTAAAACTCAACTTTGGGAAGGCCTTCGATACCATCCAGCATGAACCAATGATTGAGATCATGAAACATATGGGTTTTGATGAGAGGTGGTTGGGATGGATCAAATGCATCTTCTCCTCGGGTAGCTCTTCGGTGTTGCTTAATGGAACCCCAGGGAAACAATTTGATTGCCTTTGTGGGGTCCGACAGGGAGATCCTTTGTCCCCACTGATCTTTGTTCTTGCAGCGGACCTTCTATAGTCAGCGATCCATGATGCCACACAGAATGGACTGCTACAGTTACCTCTCCCCACTTCTGACAGCAATTACCCCGTTATTCAGTATGCGGACGACACGATCGCTGTGCTCCTGGCCTCTATCTCGCAAGCGCAAGTTCTGAAGTCCATCCTAGTTGACTACGTGAAGTCAGTGGGCCTAAAAATAAACTTCCACAAGTCGACTTTAGTGCCCATCAACTCTGATCCGGTGTTGGCAGGGGAAATTGCTGCAATCTTTGGTTTCTCTATTGGCAACATGTCGTTCACGTATTTGGGCCTGCCCATGGGCACCACGCGCCCGAGTGTGAATGAATTGATGCCAATGGTCTCCTCTGTTCAGTGTAAGATGCCTGTTGCAGCCTCACTCTTGGACTATGGATCCAAGCTCACGCTGCTCAACTCTGTGGTCACTTCCTTGGTTGTTTATGCCATCTGTTCCATCAAGATAAACCCTAAAATCATTGAGCACCTTGATAAACTGCGAAGGTCGTGTCTTTGGGTGAGAAAGTCCGACGATGGGATCAAGGGCGGCTCGTTGGCAGCCTGGGATATGGTATGCAAACCCAAAAGTAAAGGAGGTCTGGGGATCATTGACCTTAAGACCCAAAACCAAGGACTCTTGTTGAAACAACTTCACAAGTTTTATAACAAACATGATGTTCCATGGGTCAATTTGATTTGGGATACCTACTATGTGGGTAAAATACCTCATGCCTCTGACCCATGTGGATCCTTCTGGTGGAGAGACCTCATGTCAATATCTGATATATACAAAGGGGTCACTAAATTAGAAGTGTTTGCTGGTGACATGATCTTGTTCTGGAAGGACAATTGGAACACGGATACTCTTCAAGACAGATACCCGAGAGCATTTTCATTTGCTAGAGGTCCAGATGTATTTGTAAGACATCTCCTGTCTTCGGAGAGATTGGGAGAGGTATTCCACCCGCCTCTATCTTTGGAGGCTAAGAATGAGGTAATTCAAATACAGTCAGAAACCCTTGAAATCTCATTGACTGAGGACAGGGATGTGTGGTCTCGTGTTTGGGGGGACACAAATTTTCGATCTTCCAAATATTATGCCCACTGCTTTAGTCAGGTTCAAGCGGATGAGATCTTTGGCTGGATATGGAAAACCAAGTGCACAATGGAATGGAAGGTGTTCCTGTGGTTGTTGTTGGCTGACAGACTGCATACCGGGAATATGCTTCAGAGAAGACATTTCAGAATCCATAATGACAATTATGCCTGTCTTCTCTGTAACCAGCCGCTAGAGGAAGACATTGTTCATCTCTTCTTCATTTGCCCTTTCAGTCAGAGGTGCTGGGCTGCACTGGGGATACATTGGCCAAATGACACTGACTGGATTAAAATGGTGCATGAGGGCAAGAACAGGTGGACAAGGCCAATGTTTTTAGAAGTTTTTACAGTTGCTGCTTGGGGGATCTGGAAGGAGAGGAATGACAAGCACTTCAGAGGGATTCAGCCTTCCTTTGATTCCTGGAGGAACAGATTCAAGAAGGACTTTGCTAAGCTGGTTCATAGATCAAAGCAGGAGCAGGGCCCCTACATTATTTCAATTGTCAACTTGCTTTGATTTTCTGTTTTGTTGGGTTGTATAGCTAATCTCCCCCCCCCTCTCTCACACCACCATGTAATTTGTACAATCCTAGACACTCTAACCCCCCTAACCCTATATTTTAATATAAAGCAGTGAGAGTTACTCACTGTCATCAGTTCTCAAAAAACATCAGGAAGGAGTCCTCTTCGGAGGATAGAGTTTTCGGCTTTGCTTACACGCGACGTAGGTAGCAGTCCGGGATAATCGGCAATAATAGCCACTGAGCGCCATCGCAGCTCGCCTGATAAAATATCCCGTTGACAAGCTCCACGGTAATATCCGGATCTTCTTCGAGTCCTGGATCTAGGGCACTTCCGGGGTCCTCTGGCTGCGGGGAAGGGCTGGAGATTCCTTCAACGGCCCTCCTCAGTTCCTGCTTGGAAATATCGAGGCAGATAATCTTAGCAAAAAACGCCACAATAAGTGAAGCGGGGAAAGGAATGACGACTTACCCAATTTGGGGGGTTGTACATGGAGAATCCATCCCGCGGTTTAATGTGGAGGAATTCTTCTTCTTCTCCTTTGTATAAATCGGACAATATCCTTGCCAGAGCAGTGGCGGAGTCCGGACCCTTGCGGCCACAGCGGGTGGCTTCGTCTTCCCCGTTGAAGTGCCACATGGGCTTGCCCCGATATTGAAGCGGTTGCACTCCCCGCATTATGCATATTGCCATAACCTCGACTATCGTCGGTCTAGATTTGGCCAGTAACTTTATCCTGCTCATCAGGAAGTGTATTTCCCTGTTATGCTCCTCTTGGGGGCCTCGGGGGCGCTAGCTTAAACATGCCCTCGGCGGGGCGTTACTGAACTTGGGGAGACCTGTTCGGACTGGATCCGGAAGAGGAACGTCATCAATATAAAACCACTCCGAAGGCCAGTTCTCTGGAGCCTTCTTGGGAGTGCCGGATAGGTATTCGGTCTCGATAATGCGTCATACTTCAGCCCCGCCCACTTGACATAGGGATTCCCCCTGGTTGCGAGGGATGAGGCAGAACAGCTTCTTCCATAACCCAAAATGAGCCTCGCAGCCTAGAAATAGCTCACAAAGGGCGACGTATCCTGCTATATGTAGTATAGAGGCTGGGGTAAAGTTGTGCAACTGGAGGCCGTAGAACTCCAGGAGCCCGCGAAGGAATGGATGGATGGGAAACCCGACACCCCTTAGCAGATGTGGGATGAGGCATATTCGCTCCTCCGGTGATGGATTAGGAGACCCCTCCGGTTGTTCCCCGCCATTATAGGTGGCTATTCCGGCTCGAACGGGGACCATAAACGCCGATGGGAGAAACCCTTGGGTTTGTAACTCTATCAAACGACTATGAGGAACTGAACACTCTTCCCAGTCCCCCGACTTGGAGCGAGGAGAGCGAGCAGAAGAGCTGCGATGACCGGCCATGTAGGGATGTTTTTTCCGGAGCGCTCTGTTGGATGCTTGCTCGAGGGGGAAGAGTGAGGTTTGGATCTTAGAATCCCCGTCTCTTCAAATAGACGGTTAGCCCGAAGGATCGGGGGTGGCAAATGCAAAAATACCTCGGCTCCTCGCATTCGCTCGACATGTGGAAATAGTCATTATTGAGGCACTAAAGCCGAGGAGTACAACATTGATGAGAAGCTAGACACTATTCGTCATAACAGGTACTTTGGAGTATTCGGAGATGGAACCCGCCTTGCAATGTCGAAGACAAGACTGCGTGCCGGACTCATCGTCATTGAAGCCTGGTTCGGGGGTTACCGAGGGAGTCCTGGATTAGGGGGTATCTGGACGGCCGGACTATATACTTCATCCAGACTATTGGAGCATGAAGATACAAGACTCCAGACTCCGTCCCGTGTCTGGATGGGACTCTCCTTTGCGTGGAAGACAAGCTTGGCGATCCGGATATTGTGTTTCCTTCCTTGTAACCGACTCCATGTAAACCCTAGCCCTCTCCGGTGTCTATATAAACCGGAGAGGTTCGTCCTTAGAAGGCCGATCACAATTACAATCATAGTCATCATAGGCTAGCTTCTAGGGTTTAGCCTCTACGATCTCGTGGTAGATCTACTCTTGTACTACTCATATCGTCAATATTAATCAAGCAGGAAGTAGGGTTTTACCTTCATCGAGAGGGCCCAAACCTGGGTAAACATTGTGTCCCCTGCTTCCTATTACCATCAGCCTGAGACACACAGATCGGGACCCCCTACCCGAGATCCGCCGGTTTTGACACCGACACCGACTGTAACGACGGGCTGAATTTGGCCCACAAGCAGAAAATGACAGTAACGGGTTGTATCTAACCGAATGCTGCAAATGAGCCCAAGAATCAATGGGCCCTGAGAAGGCTGAAAGATAACTTGGGCTGTAAACGGCCCAATGGAATAACGGGCCGTTAATGGGTATAAAGTGATACACTATTCATTACGGGCCAATTTCACCACGGGTCGTTAATGGGCCAAGAGTTACAAAGGTCCTCATATGGGCCGAAAGAAGTCATGGGCCACACATGGGCCGGAAGTTCAAACGGGCTGAATCATATTGGACAGCCCAGATGACGCTACTGGGCCTAATTCGGATAGGGCGTAAAGGGCCCTGGGTTAGCGGGCTGTAAATGGGCTATATGCGAGCAGGCCGTTAACAGGCTTTCCGTGGGATGGCTCGCCACCTTTTGACCAAGTCAAATGGGCCGGCCTTTCCACAGGAATGGGCCTCTATTGGGTCATGCCACGTGTCTCCATATCATAGGCACCTTCGGTCCAATGAGCAGATGACATCTGTCCCGACGGTGAGCCGACACGTGTTTCCTCCAGCCAATGATGATTTTACACATGGAAAATCCCCATTGGTCTGGGCTGTTAACGGGTAATCGTATCCAAAACCCGACCTGATAGCTTAACGGCGTTCCATTACGGTGGATGCCACGTGTCGGTCACCCTTGACGAAAGCACTTCTGTGATGCGCGATTTATCATGATGGAAGTGGACACTTCTGTGATGATAATATTGGTAATGTCATGGAACACTTCTACAACAACACAGGTATGACTATCTTGATTCTGTCATAAAATCGTCATGGATGTACATGCATGACAAAAATCGTGACCTATTGTGACAAACACGTATCATCATGGAAGTGTATTTTTTTTGTAGTGCAGGCTGTCTAGTCTATAGTCCTGTCGGGAATACTTGGCGGCTAATGCTACTTGGTCATGCACCAGATGAACAGGGATCTCCTTCCCATCTGACCCTACAGGTCCGACCTCGGCCATATGGTTCGGGTCAACCTTGGTGTAACGCGTCTTCACCATGGCCGAGGCTTCCCTTGCGCCCTGTCGGTAGGCCGAAATCTTCCATAACAGGAAGCGCTGCCGCACTCCCTTGAGCATCTCCATAAGCTCCCTCATGCCTCCGGGAAGGGAGGCGGATGGCCATAAGGCTTGGGAAATGTCCCGCATTGATTGCCGAACTTGTTCGTGCAGTTGCAAGAGCTCCGGCAGAAGATCGCCTGCAGATCCGGGCATTTCATCTTTAGGACGACATATCAGCACGCCTACAGACGTAATTCTGTTAGCGTCGCCGAACCTTATAGTGATTCGTCAGAACACTTACCGAATATGCTGCGTTGAAGCCTCGTGTTCTCCTATACGGAGTCCGCAAGCTAGGCCCGAACATCCTTTAATTCGATGTCCAGTCGGATGTTCGCGTCCTGGAGAGCATTTTTCTCCTTTATAACCTTGGTAAGCACACGCTCGCCAGCCTTTAGCTATTGCCGAACATGTTGTTCACCCTCTGGTACGATCTCCGGATTGCCTCCGGGATTGTCTGCAAGTTCTCTTGTTAGAACCGCATTCCAGCCGAATACTTAACTGGTACATACCATGACATTCCTCTAGTCTCAACGCAAATATTACCAGATGGGGCCTTCATAGACTCCTCCATCACGGCAGTTGCGGCCTGTACTTGGGCCTTGCACTCCTCCAGCTCTTTGGATAGCTGGGTATTCTTCTTTGTTAGAACCTATGCACACAAGGATCCTTAAATCAGTTGTGCCAACTATTTCAAGTCTCAGGGGCTACTGATATATACACTCATCAAATTTTCTTACCCGTATATCCTTCACGTACTGGTCCGTGGCCCTGGCTAGGCCACCTTCGGTAGCCCGGATGTACACGTCCCCTGAGTTGAAGGCATCAAACGCCTCTTCAGAGAAATTAGGGTCGCGTAGTGCGGCCCGTCGGCGCCTATGATTTATGGCGCTCTTCACTTCGGAGTTGGTAGCGAAAATCTATCCACATCCTCTGTAGGAGGATCGTCCGTGTTGACCTCCGCCCTTGAGTCCGGCTGGTGGAAGCATGACCGGCAGGCTCACTGAATACAGTTCGGCGAGCGCTCTTTCTGTCAGAAGGCAGAAGACATCATTATATTTCAATAGCGATAACTTCATGGTAGGTTTTTAAACATACCTTTGCAACGATGTCTCGGTCCTGACCGCCTTTCTTTTAAGCCTACCCGGCTTCGGTGCCCCTCGTTGGTGAGTCACTGCTGTCGGATTACGGGTTCCGGCAGACCCTTGAGGTTCGAACTCTGGGGTGCGCACAGAGATCACTCCCCCTACCTACTCACGTCTCGTCGCCTCGCAAGAGATCTAAACTACATGAAGAACAACACAAGGGACGCAAGGTTTATACTAGTTCGGGCCACCATTGTGGTGTAATACCCTACTCTAGTTTGTGGTGTGGTGGATTGCCTCAGGGGCTGATGATGAACAGTACAAAGGAAGAACAACCTCACGAGGAGAGGAGTTCTTGTGTGGGTGGTTCTGGCTAGGGTTCGATTGGTCCATCCCTTGCCTTGAGAGCGGCTAGTCCTATTTATAGAGCGAGGCCCTGGTCCTCTTCCCAAATATTGAGCGGGAAGGGTGCCAACAATTGGCCATTTTGAAGGGGAACATCTAGTACACTTATCCTGACTAAAGTTGGTCCTCGCCTGCCAAAGGCTCTGACGATGACGCCTTCCTGGGCTCCACAATGACCTCCATCCTGCCGTTCTGCTGGTCTTGGTCTTGTTGCACCGAAATGGTATCCTTTGCCTGATGCCTTGGCCTACGCTTGCCCTCCTTGCACCAAAGGGGAAACAAGGACACTGCCCAGGCTAACGCCTGCCTAGCGCCCGCCTGGTCTCGATCGTCATGACTTGCGTCACGGGCACCTCGTGAGGTACCCTGCCTTGATCTCTCCGCCTCCTCACGAGCCTGCCTGGCGAGGCCGTGCCTGAAGGAGCTTCCCGTCGTCCGCCCCACGAGGCTTGGCCCCTCGCTAGGGTCTTGAGCTTGCGTTGATGAAGATGGGCCGCAGTGGGCCCCCTACTTGAGGCACACCGCAGGCCGCAGGCAGGCAAGTCTGGGTACCCCCATTCCCAGAACACCGACAATAGCCCCCGGGCCCAAGGCGCGCCCGGACTTGGCTTAGCGGAGAAGCGAAGGGGCAAGTGCGAAGCGCCGCGGGCCCCAACAGCCTGCAGCCTTGGGCGCCGCGTGGCGGTTGATTGGACGCGGGCGTCTCTGCTTCCCCACAATGCCTCGGCAACCGTGCGACTTGACAAGTCCCTGCATGCAAAAATGGGTCATGATTACCTGTGATCATGGAGGCCGGCGGTTGGCCTCCCCCGGCTATAAGTACGGAACGGCGTGAGCCCCTCCGATTCATCCTTCCCGCTACTCTCTTCCTTCTTCTTCCTCGCCCTCGCTCCCCTTTGCGCCAATGGCACCCATTTGCCGGTTTTCTGCAGACGAGAAGGGAAAGGCCCCCCCGAGAGGGTCCTGACCTGCTCCCGCCGAAGAAACGGCCAGCCCTCTGCCGTGGAGACGAGGTTGCTTGGCAGGAGGTGTCGAGGCCCTGGTTTGAGCGGCCACCGCCTGGGCTTCCGTTGCCCTTGTACGCCCAGATCGAGGGCCCTAGAGGAGAAGGTGCCGAGCGACATCGCCGGAGCCGCTGTCGTCGCCGGCGGGTTACGACGGTGCGCGTCGTTCCTCCTGGAGTCCACGCAGAGGGCTCCTCTCGCGAGCTTGTGCTTCACGCTGCCATGCCTCCTCGTTCTTGGATTCGCCTTCCTCCCTCCTTCGCCTTCGAGATCCCGTCGAGGGGGCCTCTTGAGCTATGGCTGCAGCATGCTGACTGCAGTACCCCTGCGATCGAAGCGGAGGTCAAGGTCTTTGCTCCGGGCAAGGTCTAATTGACCTGGGGCTGGGGTGAGATTGCCCGGGCTTGCCGATCGGAGGGGGCCCTCGTGATTCATCTGGAATATGATGGACCTCCTTAATGCTCTTCAAGGTCTTCGACGCGGAAGGACACCAGCTGGAATGCTGCCCTGAGAAAAGCGGCAGGGGCATCGTCGGGGCGAGGACCAGGCCGGCCAACTGGTCCCCCAGCGGCTCCTCAGGTAGCAGCGGAGATGCCAGAGGGTCTAGTAATTCCGCCGAGCTTTACACGACTCCGGAGACGAGCAACGACAGCTACGAGCCCCCAAGCTCGCGCCGCGCTCGGAGCGTGGCAGCTGTATCAGTCCGTCGACGCCATTGATCTGGATGGGGTTGGCGCCGGTGCCTGCCGGCCCACTGTTGATGATGGCATCTTCTACGGAGACGTGAGTAGTTAGCATCCCTTGGGATTAACACCTCCTGTTTCCTGCGAGGAATCGAAGTACCACCCCACATGGGGTATTGTAAGGCACTGGCCATGTCTTTTGTGAATATATATCCTCACTATGAATTGATGCGAGATGCTAGTCCTGTCCCGGCTTGGCTCCCCCTTTCTTTCCTCACGAGGGCTTGGTGCTCTACGCTGACAGGTCCCGGTCCCCAGGCAGGCTTCAGCCGTCGCTGGTATGCCAGGTCGCGATGATGTGGTCAAGACCAGGAGGTGAGCGGCCCGAGGTCCAGTAAGAGCCTCTGAGTTGCGATGCTCAGGGGGTCCCCTTTAGCGCTCAAGTAGCCTCCGCTGGGCGAGAAAGGTAGGCTACGTTGCCGTGACAGAGCTGCAGTAGGTGACGGTTTAACACTGAGCCGAATCAGTTCTAGAGTAGCTTATCTTATTGATTTGGAGTAGTCTTCAGTGAAGTGTTGGGCCCGCGTGGCGGCAGCTGAGGCGTCGCCGGGTCAGGTCTTCGCGAGCCCCTTCACTCTCCCACACACCTTCCTTCATGCTCTACGTCCTCAGGTCCCGGCCCTCGAGCGAGCTCAGCCGCCGCTGGTATGACAGGTCACGATGCTGTGGGTCAAGGCCGGGGGGTGAGGGCTGGAGAGCCAGTAAGATCCCGTGAGTCGCAATGCTCAAGTACCCCCCTTTTAAAGTGCAAGCAGATTGTGCCGGAGAGAAGGAGAGGAGGCTCGCGTCGTGCCTGACGTTACTCCTGGAGCAGGTCCTGCATACCAATCACGGGGGAAAGCAAAGCCTGCTGTTGCGGTTGCCAGCCAACCATTGGTCGCTCCGAGGGAGTGATTGGGGCACTGAGGGCCTGGTGAGGTGGCGCCTTGTGGGGCTGCCGTGACCAGAGCTCGGCCACTCAGATTTATCAGCATTGCAGGGATGGACCCGTGCGCAAGCGCCGTGCCGGGGTGAGCGGCTCCAGAGGTAGGTGTCAATCGAGAAGGCAATTAGGTCGTGCATGTTAAGCATGAAGGAGCAATTCCATTTAGGTATATGTAGAAAAAGGCAAATGCCGCTAGGTCTGGCCCGAGTGGCTTGGGGATAATGCAGCCCGAGGGGCGCCCCCAACAAGGTAATCTAAAGACATGAACAAAAGAGGTACATGCCGCAGGGACGGACCCACGCGGCTTGGGAATGATGCAGCCCTGGGGGCGCTCCCAGCTGAAAATGAAACTCGAAGGGTGTCACTTGATGATGTCGGATACGAAGGAATGCTGAAGTAGCCGACGGTGTGCTGTGGAAGCCGACCCTTACGAGCCCCCAGGCCCAGGAGCCTCAGGAGGCTCCGGGGGCGCAGGTGGCTCCTCAAGGGCCATCTCCATCTCTGCCAGGACTGCGGAATACCTGACCTCCTGAGCCTCCAGAATGCTCCTCAGCAGGTGCTCGTGAGAGGCAACTGCATTCGGCAGGCCGAAGGGCATGCGAACGTAGCTGTGAGGTGGACCCTCACAACGCCCCACGCGCGAAGGCCAGAGGCGCTCTTGAGATGCGGCTCGGTTGAGCCCTGGTACGTCGATGCAGACACACAGCCCACCATCCTCGCCTGGATGGGGAGCTATGGTAGGTAAGCGGTGGTTGCCACTCATGACTCTTGACTCATGCAGCTCCTGAATGCTTCTCGTGATGAACTCCCGAGGGCTTGGCCCTCCTTGCTTTGTTCCTTCCTGAGGGAAACGTGCTCTGAAGCACGCCTCCAAATGGTGCCCGAGCGTCTCCCTCGTGACCTTGGCAAAGTCGGTGGCCCTCCAGGAGAGAGCTGTCGAGCCTTGCCCGAGGAGGGCGCCAGGCACGCCTTCCTATGTGACAGAAGGAGGCACCCCTTGGACGGGCGCGGATCCTGACATGACGCCATTGGAGGGGCCTGCCTCCCGAGGGTTCTGGCCAGGTGATGCCTTCTTCTTCTTAGGGACTGCCTCAGGAAGTCTTCTGCTCCTGTGATCTGGGTCCTCGGCCGCTGCGGCTTGAAAGGCACGTTCGAGAGAACACACCGCATCCCTTTCCTCACATGGCACCGTGATGACTCCACCACTTCCTGGCATCTTGAGGACATTGTAGCCGTGGTGAGTCACTGCCATGAACTTGGCCAGGGCTGGGTACCCGAGGATGGCATTGTATGGCAGGCGAATGTGGGCGACGTCGAAGTCAATGAGCTCGGTGCGGTAGTTGTTGCGCTGCCTAAAGGTGACAGGGAGGCGGACTTGCCCTATTGGAATGGTGGAACCATCAGTGACTCCTGAGAAAGGCTTGGTTGGCTGAAGCTGATCGTATGGCACTTGGAGATTGTTGAACGTCTCGACGGACTCCGCCATCGATGAGGGTCTTGGTGACTTGCACATTGCTGATGATTGGGGAGCAAAGCATCGGGAGGACCCCGGCCGTGGCTGCGCACTTGAGCTGATCCGCTGAGCTGAATGTGATAGCGCACGCTGACCACCTGAGAGGGCTTGTGGCTTCAAGCTTGGGGAGGACTGCATTCACCTCGCGAGGAAACTGCTTGAAGATGCATTGAGAAGCTGGGGCTTGAGCACAGCCCAGGATGCAAGCGATTGCACGCGGCTCCTGGAAGCCCCCAGCTCCTTCGTCCTGGTGATGGTCTTCATTCCTCCTTGGTGGAGGTGGCAGAGGAGGGAGGCTCGCGTTGCCCTAAGGGCGATCCTCACGAGGCTGATCCCTCCAACCTCCCTCGCGAGGCTGGTCCTCCCAGCGATCCTCGCAAGGTCGGTCACGCCACCCTTGGCGAGGGCCACGGTCTTCCCATCGTCCTCCGCCTCTACCTCCTCCTTGGCCATAGCCCCGGTCGTTGCACTCGGGGCATCGGCTGATACGCCCATCTCACACGGCCCTGAGCTCTTGGCATTCGTTGGTGTTGTGGGTGTGGAGGTCATGGTACACGCACTACCGACTGCTCTTGGATGACTCAGGCTGATCCCTGCCTCGCTTGGTGTCTGGCTCTTCTGCAAGCACAGCAGCCCCCTTGCGCTTCACGTCCTTGTCCTTGGGCTTCTTCTCTTCCGGATCGGCAGCCGGAAGCTCGAGGAGGGAGAGACGCCCTTCCTCAGCCCTGGCGCATTTGGTCACCAAGTTGAACAGCTCCAGGGATGTGCACAGGTCTTCATGGATTGCTAGCTCTTCCTTCATCTTGATGTCACGCACGCCGTTAGAGAAGGCTGAGATGATGGCCTCCTCAGTCACCCTGGGGATCTTGAGGCGAGCGTTGTTGAAATGCTAGATGTACTTCTGCAAGGTCTCTCCTGGCTATTGCTTGATGCGGCGAAGGTCGCTCATGGCCGGGGGTCGGTCGCGAGTGCCTTGGAAGTTGGCAATGAAGCGGGTGCGCATCTCGTCCCAAGAGGAAATCGTGCCCGGAGCCAGGTTAGGAGCCAGGTGCGGGCACCGTCCTTGAGCGCCATGGGAAACCAGTTCGCCATGACCTTCTTGTCCCCGTTGGCGGCCTTGATGCCTAGCTCGTAGAGCTGGAGGAACTCCGCAGGATCAGCCGTGTCGCGGTAGCGTGGAGGCAGGTCGGGCTTGAACTTGCCCGGCCAAGCTACGCTGCGCAGCTCGGTGGTGAAGGCACGGCATCCTGCAGTGGCCACAGGGGGCCTTTGGTGACGAAGGAACTGATCTTGGAGGTCTGCACGCGCTGCCACCAGGAGCAGCGCGGGGTCTTGGCGCGCCGGAGCAGGAGTGCGGTCATGACGTACCGGTGCAGGGAGCACGCGGGCAGCTTCTTGGGTTGAGGGATCTCCTGGCAGCTCCTTTCTTGTCGTGCGGGCACCGGGCGCGGTGGGTCTCGTGCTGGAGCCGCGCTCCATGGGGCTAGGGCGCCTTCTTGGGGAGGAGGTGGCGGAGGCACCTCCTAGTCCACACCTCCTGCGCAGGGTGGGGGGCGAGGCAGCGAGAGAGAGGGCATAGGAGAGCCCCCTGCAGCGTTGACGAGCTCAGTGATGCGGGCGAGCTAGTCCTCGTAGAGGTCGTCGATGGGACGGTAGTGCAGGAGCTCTCGCACCAGGAGCAGCGCGGCATGCGTGTCTGCGGGGGCGTGACGGGCGTGGGAGGACGAAATGGCTGGAGTCAGCGACGGGGTGGCGGTGCGACCCTCTCGCCGCACCGATGGGTGCAGGGATGAGGCCTGCTGCACGTTCCCTGCTGGGCCGGTGGCGGCGTTGGCGGCAGGCAACGGGGAATGACGGGGGCATCTGCCGACGAGTGCCGTCTGGGTGACGCGGGTGGCGAGGGCTGCCCAGCGCTCGACGCGGGCTCGACGAGCGTCAGACATGGATGTGACGGACGGCGAAATGCAAGGCGGCGGAAGGCGAGATTCCGGCGCACCCCTACCTGGCGCGCCAAATGTCGAATTACGGGTTCAGGCAGACCCTTGAGGTTCGAACTCTGGGGTGCGCATGGAGATCACTCCCCCTACCTACTCACGTGTCGTCGCCTTGCAAGAGATCTAAACTACACGAAGAACAACACAAGGGATGCAAGGTTTATACTAGTTCGGGCCACCATTGTGGTGTAATACCCTACTCTAGTTTGTGGTGTGGTGGATTGCCTCAGGGGCTGATGATGAACAGTACAAAGGAAGAACAGCCTCGCGAGGAGAGGAGTTCTTGTGTGGGTGGTTCTGGCTAGGGTTCGATTGGTCCATCCCTTGCCTTGAGAGCGGCAAGTCCTATTTATAGAGTGAGGCCCTGGTCCTCTTCCGAAATATTGAGCGGGAAGGGCGCCAACAATTGGCCATTTTGAAGGGGAACATCTAGTACACTTATCCTGACTAAAGTTGGTCCTCGCCTGCCAAAGGCTCTGACGATGATGCCTTCCTGGGGTCCACGATGACCTCCATCCTGCCGTTCTTCTGGTCTTGGTCTTGTTTCACCAAAATGGTATCCTTTGCCTGATGCCTTGGCCTGCGCTTGTCCCCCTTGCACCAAAGGGGAAACAAGGACACTGCCCAGGCCGGTGCCCGCCTGGTCTCGATCGTCATGGCTTGCATCACGGGCACCTCGTAAGCTACCCTGCCTTGATCTCTCCGCCTCCTCGCGAGCCTGCCTAGCGAGGCCGTGCCTGAGGAAGCTTCATGTCGTCAGCCCAGCGAGGCTTGGCCCCTCGCGAGGGTCTTGAGCTTGTGTCGATGAAGATGGGGCGCAGTGGGCCCCCTACTTGAGCCAGGCTGCAGGCCGCAGGCAGGCAAGTCTAGGTACCCTCGTTCCCAGAACGCCGACAACTGCGGGTTCAGCTTGGCGCCCCAATGGCCTTCCCTGTAAGACGCAAGACATGTGTGGTGGGTGAAGTGTAAAGAGGGAATCCTTTTTGGAAGTCGGGATTGTAGCTTTACTTACCTGGGATACAGGGAGTAAGCCAGGATAATCGGCTATGATGGCCACCATCACACCATCGCGGCTCAGCAGGTAAAAAGTCCTGTCAACAAGCTCCACAAACATATCCGGATCTTCTTCGAGTCTGGGGTCGAGAGCCCGGTCAAGGTCCTCCTGCTGTGGAGACGGGTTGTGAACATCCTTCATAGCCCTTCGCAGTTCCTGCTATGAATTGGCGAACTAAACATTTGTGCTAACAATGTGGGAGAGATTGGAATAAAAGATAGCGACTCACCCAACTTGGGGGGTTGTACATGGAGAATCCATCCTGTGGCTTGATATGGATGAACTCCTCCTCTTCTCCTTTGAACAAATCGGGCAGTATCTTCACTAGAGCAGCAGGAGAGTCCGGTCCTTTACGGCCGTAGCGGGTGGCATCATCTTCTCCATTGAAGTGCCACATGGGTTTTCCCCGGTATTGAAGTGTCTGCACTCCCCGCATTATACATATGGACATGACCTCAATAATTGTCAGTCCTGATTTGGCCAACGTATTTATCATGTCCATCAGGAAAAGGATCTCTCTGTTATCTTCCTCCTGGGGGCTCCTGGGGCGCCAGCTGTGGTGCTTCTTCAGCGGGGCATTTACGAACTCCGGGAGGCCCTTTCGGAGTGGGTCCGGAAGAGGGACGTCCTCCACGTAGAACCATTCCGAGGGCCAATCCTCGGATGTCTTCTTCGGGGTGCCGGATAGATATCCGGTCCTGGCGATGCGCCATATTTCGGCTCCGCCAACTTGATATACCGACCCCTCCTGGGTACGGGGTACGAGGCAGAATAGCCTCTTCCATAGCTCGAAATGAGCTCCACAGCCCAGAAAAAGCTCGCAGAAGGCAACATAGCCTGCGATATGCAGTATGGAGGCTGGGGTAAAATTGTGTAGCTTGAGGCCGTAGAACTCCAGAAGCCCGCGGAGGAAAGGATGGATTGGAAATCTGATCCCCTCAACAAGTAGGGGACGAAGCACACCCGCTCTCCCTTGGATGGGTTTGGAGAGCTCTCCGCTTGCTCCCCGCCATTATTGGTGGCTAGTCCAGCTCGGACGGGGACCATATATGCAGGTGGGTGAAACCCCTTTGTCTGCAACTCTACTAATCAGCTGTGGGGAACAGAACATCTCTCCCAGTCACCTGGCCTAGTGCTACATGAGAGAGAGGAGGAACCGCGACGACCGGCCATGATGGAGTGGATTTTTTTGGGCACAATCTGATGAAAGCTTGCTGGGAGGAGATGGTGTGATTTGGATCTGGGAATCCTCGCCTCTTTTATAGAAGATTTACTCGCATGGTTGGGGTGGCAAATGTAAAAATGCCTTGACTTCTCGCATTCGATCAACACGTGGAAACAGCCATAATTAAAGCACAGAAGCCGAGGAGCGGCATCGATAAAAAGCCGGACACTGCTCATCACAACAATGCTTTGGAGGATTTTGGAGAAGAACCCGCCTTGCAATGCCAAAGACAATCTGCGGGCGGGACTCATTGTCATTGAAGCCTGGTTCAGGGGCTACTGAGGGAGTCCTGGATTATGGGGTATCCGGACAACCCGACTATAATCTTTGGTTGGACTGTTGGACTATGAATACACAAGATTGAAGACTTCGTCCCGTGTCCGGATGGTACTCTCCTTTGCGTGGAAGGCAAGCTTGGATATTCAGATATGTAGATTTCCTTCTCTGTAACCGACTCTATGTAACCCTAGCCCCCTCTGGTGTCTATATAAACCGGAGGGTTTAGTCCATAGGACAAGGACAATCATAATCATAGGCTAGCTTCTAGGGTTTAGCCTCTCCGATCTCGTGGTAGATCAACTCTTATAATACTCATATCATCAAGATCAATCAAGCAGGAAGTAGGGTATTACCTCCATCAAGAGGGCCCGAACCTGGGTAAAACATCGTGTCCTCTGCCTCCTGTTACCATTAACCTTAGACGCACAGTTTGGGACCCCCTACCCGAGATCCGCCGGTTTTGACACCGACACACTCCTCCCCCTCGACATGGTAGGCCTCTCGCACCACCTCCTAGACACACCCCTCTCCCCCTGCCTGTCTCTTCGGACCTTATTTGCTTCTAACACATGCAGGCATGTATACGTACTGATCTCCCTACATATAGCCAGGTCGACTATAATTCGTTTTCCCCATGCACTGATACACTTACCTCGCTAGTTATGTCTCTCCCTTTCTCGGACACATGACGGTTGATCTTCCTATGTAGTTACGTATGCTTACCACAACCATATTGTCTCCCCTCATCATCCTTGCATCCCTCCTGACTCGTCTCTCACACACATGTGCATAGACAGACAGACATCCCCCGCCCTCTCTTATTGATATTGCACTCGTACCCTCTGAGGGAGTCCTGGACTAGGGGGTGTCCGGATAGCCGAACTACCATCATCGGCCGGACTCCAAGACTATGAAGATACAAGATTGAAGACTTCGTCCTGTGTCCGGATGGGACTTTCCTTAGCGTGGAAGGCAAGCTTGGCGATACAGATATGTAAATCTCCTACCATTGTAACCGACTCTGTGTAACCCTAGCCCCCTCCGGTGTCTATATAAACCGGAGGGTTTTAGTCCATAGGACGAACAACAATCATACCATAGGCTAGCTTCTAGGGTTTAGCCTCCTTGATCTCATGGTAGATCTACTCTTGTACTACTCATATCATCAATATTAATCAAGCAGGACGTAGGGTTTTACCTCCATCGAGAGGGCCCGAACCTGGGTAAAACATCGTGTCCCTTGTCTCCTATTACCATCCGCCTAGACGCACAGTTCAGGACCCCCTACCCGAGATCCGCTGGTTTTGACACCGACATTGGTGCTTTCATTGAGAGTTCCTCTGTGTCGTCGCTCATAGGCCTGATGGCTCCTTCGATCATCAACAACAACGCGTTCCAGGGTGAGACTTTTCTCCCCGGACAGATCTTTGTGTTCGGCGGCTTCGCACTGCGGGCCAATTCACTTGGCCATCTGGAGCAGATCAAAAGCTACGCCCCTGGCCATCAGGTCAGATTTGGAAGTTTGAACTTCACAGCCGACATCCACGGAGACTTGATCTTCGACGGATTCGAGCCACAGCCGATCGCTCCGCACTGTCACGATGGGCATGACCTAGCTCTGCCGTCGGACAGTGCCCTGGAGGCCGCACAAGAGTCCTCTGCGATCCTTAACTCGAAGCCGACTGCGCCGATCGAGTATGGGTGCTTAGACACCGCCTCGGGGGCTGCTACCTCTACAGCGGTAGAGCCGAATACCGACCTTGTCCCTTGTGAAGCTCGTGACTCCGAGGTGCCGGACTCCTCACCGAACTCTGAACCTCCCGCGCCTCTACCAATCGAATCCGATTGGGCGCCGATCATGGAATTCACCGCTACGGACATCTTTCAGCACTTGCCTTTTGGCGACATCCTTAACTCACTAAAGTATCTCTCATTATCAGGAGAGCCCTGGCCGGACCACGGTCAGGATGGTTGGGACGCAGACGACGAAGAAATTCAAAGCCCACCCACCACCCACTTTGTAGCCACTATCGATGACCTAACCGACATGCTAGATTTCGACTCCGAAGACATCGATGGTATGGACGACGATGCCGGAGACGACCAAGAACCAGCGCCTACGGGGCACTGGAAAGCCACCTCGTCATACGACATATACATGGTGGACATCCCAAAGGATGAGAACGGCGATGGAACAACAGAGGAAGACCCCTCCAAGAAACAGCCTAAGCTTCGGCGTTAGCGCCGCCGCTCTAAATCCCGCCACAGTAAGAATGGAGATTCCAGCACCGGAGACAACAACACCCCGGATAGTGCCGAAGACAACCCCCTCCAGCAAGATTCAGCACAGGAGGATGGAGAAGCCAGCCCTCATGAGAGAGCGACAGACAAGGAGGTAGAAGACAACAATTACATGCCTCCCTCCGAAGACAAGGCAAGCCTCGACGACGACGAATTCGTCGTGCCTGAGGATCCCGTCGGACAAGAGCGTTTTAAACGCAGGCTTATGGCCACGGCAAGTAGCCTCAAGAAAAAGCAGCAACAGCTTAGAGCTGACCAAGATCTGCTAGCCGACAGATGGACCAAAGTCCTTGCGGCCGAAGAGTACGAACTCGAACGCCCCTCCAAAAGCTACCCCAAACGCAAGCTGCTGCCCCGATTAGAGGAGGAAGCATACAAACCCACATCACCAACGCACAATACGGCCGACCGGCCACCTCGTGGCCGCGACAGAGAGGCCTCCAGGCCCTCCACTAAAGTCGTACCCCGGCATCGCTCGAAAAGTACAAAGCCACGAGGGAATGCGCCGGACTTGCGAGACATATTGGAGGATAAGGCAAGACAATCAAGATCAATCTACGGATCGCGTGGGCGCCCCACAACACGCGACAATGACCGTCACGCCAGATACAGCAACTCCGGCCGGGCCGAACACAGTAGACAAAGCTCGCTTGAGCTACGACGTGATATAGCCCAATATAGAGGCGCCGCACACCCACTATGCTTCACAGATGAAGTAATGGATCATCAAATCCCCGAAGGGTTCAAACCCATGAACATTGAATCCTACGATGGCACAACAGACCCCGCGGTTTGGATCGAAGACTATCTCCTTCATATCCACATGGCCCGCGGTGATGATCTTCATGCCATCAAATACCTCCCGCTCAAGCTTAAAGGACCAGCTCGGCATTGGCTTAATAGCTCGCCAGCAGAATCAATTGGGTGTTGGGAGGACCTGGAAGCTGCATTCCTTGATAACTTCCAGGGCACATACGTGCGACCACCAGACGCTGATGACCTAAGCCACATAATTCAGCAGCCAGACGAATCGGCCAGAAAATTCTGGACACGGTTCTTAACCAAGAAAAATCAAATCGTCGATTGTCCGGATGCAGAGGCCCTTGCAGCCATCAAGCATAACATCCGCGATGAGTGGCTTGCCCGGCACCTAGGACAGGAAAAGCCGAAATCCATGGCAGCCCTCACATCACTCATGACCAGCTTCTGCACGGGAGAGGACAGCTGGCTATCCCGCAGTAACAACCTCAACAAAAATTCTGGCAGTCCGGATAACAAGGACCTTAATGGCAGGTCGCGTCGCAACAAGCACAAACGCCACATTAATGGCAATAATATCGAGGATACGGCAGTCAACGCTGGATTCAAAGGCTCCAAACCCGGTCAGCAGAAAAAGCCATTCAAAAGAACTACTCCGGGTCCGTCCAACTTGGACCGAATACTCGACCGCTCGTGCCAGATACACGGCACCCCCGAAAAGCCAGCTAATCACACCAACAGGGATTGTTGGGTATTCAAGCAGGCAGGCAAGTTAATTGCCAAAAACAATGACAAGGGGCTGCATAGCGATGACGAGGAAGAGACCCGGCCGCCGAACAATAGAGGACAGAAGGGTTTCCCCCCACAAGTGCGGACGGTGAACATGATATACGCAACCCACATACCCAAAAGGGAGGGGAAGCGTGCACTCAGGGACATATATGCAATGGAGCCAGTCGCCCCAAAGCTCAATCCATGGTCCTCCTACCCGATCACTTTTGATCGAAGGGACCACCCCACCAGCATCCGCCATGGCGGATTCGCCGCGTTGGTTCTACACCAAATCGTCGACGGGTTTCACCTCACTAGAGTCCTGATGGACGGCGGCAGCAGCCTGAACCTGCTTTACCAGGATACACTGCGCAAGATGGGCATAGACCCCTCAAGGATTAAACCCACAAAGACGACCTTCAAAGGCGTCATAACAGGTGTAGAGGCCAATTGTACTGGCTCAGTGACACTGGAAGTGGTCTTCGGATCCCCGGATAATTTTTGAAGCGAGGAGTTAATCTTCGATATAGTCCCGTTCCGCAGCGGCTATCATGCACTGCTCGGACGAACCGCATTTGCAAAGTTCAATGCGGTGCCGCACTATGCATATCTCAAGCTCAAGATGCCAGGCCCTCGAGGAGTCATCACGGTCAACGGAAACACGGAACGCTCTCTCCGAACGGAGGAGCATACAGCGGCTCTCGCAGCAGAAGTGCAGAACAGCCTCTTAAGGCAATTCTCGAGTCCGGCCGTTAAGCGATCGGACACCGTCAAGCGCGCCCGGAGTAACCTACAGCAAGACCACCTGGCACGTTCTGAGCACGCCTAGCAATGCGGCCCCAACCCTAGCCCTCGCAAAATTGTGAGACCAGTGCCGCGCGTACATCACTACGCTCTGGAGATACCATGGGCCTAGGGGGAGGGGCACGACCACGGAATGCCCAGAGTGCGGCTCAACCACACCAGGGGCTCCCAAATGTGTCATTTTTTTCTTCTTTTTTTCTTATTATCAGGACTCCGTTTCCCAGAGGCACTGTCCGGCAGTAGACCTGCCGAACTCACGATGCAACAACCAGGGAAGAAGAAAAGCTACGACGAGTATCCAGGTGGTCTCCATTACAAGCATTATACCTGTTTTATACACCATTCCGCAGCCTACCCCTGGAGGGGGACATGTTAAATAGTCCCACCCCTTGCTTATCGCACTATTTGTATCGTTTTGCATTCATTGCAGTATTTTTTGAATAAACAATGTATCGCTTTTTGCCTATCATTGCATTCCTTTTTATATATATGTTCAATTATGACATGTTGCATCCGTACACTTTGGTACGGCCAAATACACCAGGGGCTTAAGTTCCCCACATTATGGTGTGATAAGTCCGAACATTTTCACAAGTGCGGCACCCCGAACTTATAGCATTATATGCATCGGCTCTGGTCAATAGTTGGGTTTGCCCGGCTCCCATGTTTTGGTACCTTACGTTCCGTTATATCGGCTAAGAAAGCGCTGGGAGAACCACTGCGATTGTGCCCCAGTTGAGCTGGGCGAGCACCTCAGTGGAGAAAGCTAAGACTGACCGTCATGATGAGGCGAGAGCCGGTCGCTGTTCGAGAGGTTTTTTCGAGTCCCTAAAGACTTATGCCGCTTAGAGCAAGGAGCCGGCTTTGTCCGGCCCAGGCGTGGATAGCGCCCCGAATTCGGCCTTCCGAACACTAGGGGCTTCGCCAAAATTTAAAATTATAGAATTCTATGGCTAAGTGAGAGTGTTCAAGCATTATAAGTCCGGTTGCCTCGTTCGTCGTGTTGGCGCCTCCCTAGATGGACCCAAAAATGGGAACAAGAGCGCTCAAGTTTATCCCGAACACCCCAGCACTCATGGCATGGGGGCTGAAGCCGGCGACTTGCCATCTCTCAGATTTGATAAACGGCCACACAGAAGGTAATATTTTAAATTAAACAAGCGTTGATTAGCGCATATGAACAAAGTTTTCAGCGCTCAGGATAACAAAATGCGAGTCTACTCAAATATTACATCGTTGGAGCACTCACCCGCAATAATGCGGGCACCCTTCAGGACACCCTTATAATACATTTCGGGCGTGCGATACTCCTTGCCCGGCGGTGGCGCGTCCGTCACAAGCTTCTCAGCGTCCATCTTGCCCCAATGCACCTTAGCACGGGCAAGGGCCCGACGGGCACCTTCAATACAGGCGGAGCGCTTGATGACGTCAACCCACGGACAAGCATCCACCAGCCGCCGCACCAGGCCGAAGTAGCTCTCAGGCATGGCCTCTGTGGGCCATAGCCGAACTATGAGGCCCTTTGTTGGTGTCAAAACCGGTGGATCTCGGGTAGGGGGTCCCGATCTGTGCGTCTAGGCGGATGGTAACAGGAGATGAGGGACACGATGTTTTTACCCAGGTTCGGGCCCTCTTGATGGAGGTAAAACCCTGCGTCCTTCTTGATTAATATTGATGATGTGGGTTACAAGAGTAGATCTACCACAAGATCAAGGAGGCTAAACCCTAGAAGCTAGCCTACGGTATGATTGTTGTTCATCCTATGGACTAAGGCCATCCGGTTTATATAGACACCGGAGATGGCTAGGGTTACACAGAGTCGGTTACAAAGGTAGGAGATCTACATATCCGTATCGCCAAGCTTGCCTTCCACGCCAAGGAAAGTCCCATCCGGACACGGGATGAAGTCTTCAATCTTGTATCTTCATAGTCTTGGAGTCCGGCCGATGATGATAGTTCGGCTATCTGGACACCCCCTTGTCCGGAACTCCCTCAGTAGCCCCTGAACTAGGCTTCAATGACGACGAGTCCGGCGCGCATATTGTCTTTGGCATTGCAAGGCGGGTTCCTCCTCCGAATAATTTATAGAAGATTGTGAACACTAGGATAGTGTCTGGCTCTGCAAAAATAAATTCCACATACCACCGTAGAGAGAATAATATTACACAAGATCAATCTGCTGACGTATTCTGTGGCGTGACGTCACACCACTTCCAAGCCTTCACTCGAATTGTTTTTGTTGTTCCACCTCAGCGCGTTTAGCGAGGCGGTTTCCTTGGCACGTCTTGTCGAAGCAGAGATCGTGTTCCCCTTATTCCGGGATTCCCATCAATACGGGTGTGGGTAACCCAACCGCGCCATTGATTGTGATGCTTGGGAGATAAGGGAGTTTTACCAGGCCGGTGGGGACGCGTGTTTCTGTCCGCCCATATAAGGGGATAAAGATCCAACCTTTTTACCTGCGCCTTCTTCCTCCTTAGCTTATCCATCTCCGCGAACTCGAGCTCCAGCGCCCAAGTCCGCACTTCTCACCTCAACCTTCTCCAACTATGTCCAGAGCGGGAGGCAAGTGGATGGCCTCCTCCGTCACGGAGGGGCAGATCCAGAAGCTGCGCGACGCCGGATACTTGTCCAGCGACATCGCGCATCGGCTCCCCGACGAGGGAGAGCTCATCCCCACCCCCAGGCCCCATGGGAGGGTAGTGTTTCTTCCCAATTTCCTCCGTGGACTGGGCTTCCCACTTCATCCCTTCATCCGGGGGCTCATGTTCTACTACGGCCTGGATTTCCATGATCTGGCCCCGAATTTTATCCTCAACATCTCGGCGTTTATCGTCGTGTGCGAGGCCTTCCTCTGCATCCAGCCCCACTTCGGCTTGTGGCTCAAGACCTTCAGTGTCAAGCCGAAGGTTGTGAAGGGCAGCCAAGCGGAGTGCGGAGGCGCTATGGTGGGCAGGATGTCCCACGTTACGTGGCTGGAAGGCACTTTCGTGGAAACCATCAAGGGGTGGAAATCGGGGTGGTTCTACATCACCGAGCCGCGTGACGCCGATTGGGCAGCGGCCCCCGAATTTAGATCTGGCATCCCTACAGGGCTCACCTCCTGGAAAGAGAGTGGCCTGATCTGGGGGAATTCGGAGGAGCTGACCAGACTCCAAGCCTGTATCCAGAAGCTGGTGGACAAGAAGCTCAAGCTTGTCAACATAGTCCAGGTCATGCTCATCCGCCGGATTCTCCCGTGCCAACGACGGGGTTTCAACATGTGGGAGTTCGATCCGGCGCAGCACCAGACCCTGAGCGGGCTCTTCGACACTATGTACGAAGATGTCTGGAAGGTGCTGTTCAAGGGCGCCGAAGCTCCCGCATCCGCTACCGAAGATCGCGGATTCCACTCGCAGCGCCCGGCTGACGAGGTAAATGATTTTGCCACTTGCTTTCCATAGTTTGACTCTACGCGGGATCTAAACTCCCTTTACCTTTGACAGGACTGGCTAGCGAAGGCCGAACGAACTATCTGTCCGGCCCCATTGCCAGAGGACCCAGCGGACGCCCGTCTGACGGGGCTGCTGGCTCCGGCACCCCACGTGGTGCCAGAGAAGAAGGCCAAAAAGAAGGCCACGGGGACTCGGAAGAGTTCCCGTTTTCAGGTGCTATCGGATGATGAATCCAAGGACGACTCCTCCCACCAAGGCGAGGAGGAGAAGAAAGCCTCTCCCCCAGCGGGGGGAGGGAAGAAAAGGAAGGCCTCCCCAACAAGGGAGGCCGAAGGGTCCAAGAAGGGAAAAAATCTTAACCCGGACCGCTCCGCCAATGCCAGTGATGATGACGAGGACTGGCCTCCAAGGGCCAAGCCCCTGGCGAGATCGTAAGTATCCGGACTCCCGAATAACTTCAAGGTTTTTTCTTTTTGCCACATAATGTCTTTCTAATGCCACATACAACCCTGCAGTCCGCCCAAGGATGACCTTCCCGTCTCGTCCAGCGGGTCCTTGGGTGCGTCGGATATGGATTCCCTTCAGACTGCCTCCACCCCCCATGCCGTGGACGACGCCGAGGTGGGGTCCCAGGAAGGGACCTACCAGGAGGAGGAGGCCCCAGAGGTGTCACAGGACAACCTCCCGGACTTTGCACCGGACTCGGCCCCGGAGGCCACAGTGGCTCCGGAGTCCGGCGGGCGACCCCTTCGTAAGAAGGGCAGGACCGCGACGCCGGCTGCCTCCGTCCAACCGGAGGTGCCGGATAATTTGCTGGAGGCGCTCAATGGCGCCTCCGTCGAAGAGGAACACCACACTGTTATGAGTGCGGTGATTCAGAAGGTTCAGCTTGCCAAGAGCGGGCTGACCGAAGCCTGCAGCAGCCTTCTAACAGGCTTTGAGGTAAGAATTTCAATATGTAAAATGGTACCGCATAGACAGTAGCCCCTGATGCTCGGTTCGGTGTTCGTAAAGAAAAGCCGGACTGAGGATCTTTAGAAAGATAAACACAGGAGTCAAAAAAATATGTCAATATGGGATTGAAGGCTGTGCTGCTGACCTCCGCCGCACTGACTGCGGAGGTCAATACTCTGAAGGAAAACCTCGAGCGGTCCGAGAACGAGCTCGGCCGTGCCAAGAAGCAGCTCGAGGAAAAAGAAGGTGAGTAATACCTTATGAAAATTGCACCTTATAGAAAAGGATTTTGGTTGCAAAAAGAATGACGAGGATAACGTGGGTATTGCAGGGGCCACTAATGAGGTGGCGACCCTGAAAGAGGCGGTGGCCGCGGCCGAACGCAATGCGGCTGCGGAGCGCACCGAGCGAGAGAAATAGGAGGCGCGGGTGGCGGAGGTACAGCAAGAGCTCCAGGATCTCGTGAAGAAACATGAGAGCCTGGAGCGTGACTCGAAGACTCGAGAGTCTGAGCTTGCAACGGCTCTTGAGAGTGCCAAAGCCGCTAAGGCCGAAGCCTGCAAGGCCCTCCAGGAGATCGAGGCGGTAAAGAAAATAGCAGCGGGTAAGGCATTTTTCATGCAAAGTAAGCATGTGAGTGTTAATTACCTGTCGCTTACCCGAATTTGGAGCTCTCCAGGAGCGTTCGCAGATCTTCCTTGCAGCGTGTCCGATGCTGCTGCATTCTACCGGGCCGAGGAGGGGAGCTCGACGGAGAAGGTCTTCTGGTCTCAGTATGCTGAGGCCGGACATCCGGTGCCCCTTAGCGACCAGCTGAAGCAGCTGGTCAAGCTCCACAAGGCGGCCGAACAGGCCATGAAGGGCCTCATAGTTTGGCTGTGGCCTAAGGAGGCTATGCCTGGGAGCTACTTCGGCCTGGTGCGGCGGCTGGTGGATGCGTGCCCATGGGTTGAAGTTATCAAGCACTCCGCCTGTATTGAGGGTGCCCGTCGGGCCCTTTCCCGCGCAAAGGTGCACTGGGGCAAGATGGATGCCCAGAAGCTTGTGACGGACCCCCCACCAGAGGGCAAGGAGCATCGCTCGCCCGAGATGTATTATAAGAGTGTGCTGAAGGGCGCCCGCACTATTGCGGGTGAGTGCTCCAAAGATGTAATATTTGAGTAGACTCACATTTTGTTATCCTGTGCGCTGAAAACTGGGTTCATATGCGCTAAGCAACGCTTGTTAATTTAAAATATTACCTTCTGTGCGGCTGTTTATCAAATTTGAGAGATGGCAAGTCGTCGGCTCCAGCCCCCATGCCACGAGTGCTGGGGTGTTCGGGATAAACTCGAGCGCTCTTGTTCCCATTTTTGGGTCCATCTAGGGAGGCGCTCGAGACAGCGAACAAGGCAACCGGACTTATAATGCTTGAACACTCTCACTTAGCCATAGAATTCTATAATTTTAAATTTCGGCGAAGCCCCTAGTCTTCGGAAGGCCGAATTTGGGGCGCTATCCACGCCTTGACCGGACAGTATCCGGCTCCTCTCTCTAAGCGGCATAAGTCTTTAAGGACTCGCAAAAAACCTCTCGAACAGCGACCGGCTCTCGCCTCATCATGACGGTCAATTTTAGCTTTCTCCACTAAGGCGTTAACCCAGCTCAACTGGGGCGCAATCGCAGTGGTTCTCCCAGTGCTACCTTAGCCGATATAATGTAATGTAAGGTACCAAAACATGGGAGCCGGGCAAACCCAACTATTGACCCAAGACATGATTCGGAGCCGATGCATATAGTGCTATAAGTTCGGGGTGCCGCACTTGTGAAAGTGTTCGGACTCATCACACCATGATTCGGGGAACACAAGCCCCTGATGTGTATTAGCCGTACCAAAGTTTACGAATGCAATATGCCATGAATGAACATATGTATGAAAAGGAAATGCAATTATAAGCAAAAAGGTGCTGCATTGTTTTATTCAGTAAGTGCTGCTACGGATGCAGAACGATACAAATAGTGCGATAAGCAAGGTATGGGACTGTTAAACATGTCCCCCTTCGGGGGTAGGCTGCAGATTGGTGTATAAAAATGCTCGTAACGGAGACCACCTGTATATTCGTTGTAGCCTTTATCCTTCCCTAGCTGTTGCGTCGTGAGTTCAGCAGATCTGCTACCGGACAGGGCCTGTGACAAACGGAGTCCTGTGTGTAAAAAATAAAAGGTAAAAAGAAAAGAAAAAAGAGCGACACACTTGAGAGCCCCTGGTGCGGTTGAGCCGCAGTCTAGGTTTATCGTGGTCGTGCCCCTCTCCCCATGCCCATGGTATCTTCAGAGCGTAATGGTGTCCGCGAAGGATCTACTTTAACGTTTCGCAGGAGCTCGGGTCGGGGCCGCACTGCTACACGTGCTCGGAACGTGCCAGGTGGTCTTGTTGTGAGTTACTCCGGGCGCGCTTAGCTGTGTCTGGCCGCTTAAAGGCCGGACTCGAGAATTGCCTTAAGAGGCTGCATTGCACTTCTGCCGCGAGAGCTGCTATATGTTCCTCCATGCGGAGAGAACGTTCAGTGTTTCTGTTGACCGTGATGACTCCTCGAGGGCCTAGCATCTTGAGCTTGAGGTATGCATAGTGCGGCACCGCATTGAACTTTGCAAACGCAGTACGTCCGAGCAAGGCATGATAGCCGCTGCGGAACGGGACTATGTCGAAGATTAACTCCTCGCTTCAGAAGTCATCCGGGGATCCAAAGACCACTTCCAGTGTAATTGAGCCTGTACAATTGGCTTCTACACCTGGTATGACGCCTTTAAAGGTCGTTTTGGTAGGTTTAATCCTTGAGGGGTCTATGCCCATTTTGCGCACTGTATCCTTGTAAAGCAGGTTCAGGCTGCTGCCGCCGTCCATCAGGACTCTTGTTAGGTGAAATCCATCGACGATTGGGTCTAAGACCAGTGCGGCGAATCCGCCGTGGCGGATGCTGGTGGGGTGGTCCCTTCGGTCAAAAGTGATCGGGCAGGAGGACCATGGATTGAACTTCGGGGCAACTGGCTCCATCGCGTAGACATCCCTGAGTGCATGCTTCCGCTCCCTTTTGGGTATGTGGGTTGCGTATATCATGTTCACCGTCCGCGCCTGTGGGGGGAAGCCATTCTGTCCTCTATTGTTCGACGGTTGGGTCTCGTCCTCGTCATCGCTATGTAGCCCCTTGTCATTGTTTTCGGCAATTAACTTGCCTGCCTGCTTGAATACCCAACAGTCCCTGTTGGTGTGGTTAGCTGGCTTTTCGGGGGTGCCGTGTATCTGGCACAAGCGGTCGAGTATTCGGTCCAAATTGGACGGACCCGGAGTAGTTCTTTTGAATGGCTTTTTCCGCTGACCGGGTTTAGAGCCTCTGAATCCGGCATTGACTGCCGTATCCTCAATATGATCGCCGTTAATGCGCAGTTTGTTTTTGTTGCGACGCGGCCTACCATTTCGGTCCTTGAAGTCCGGACTGCCAGAATTTTTGCTGAGGTTGTTGATGCATGCTAGCCAGCTGTCCTCACCCGCGCAGAAGCGGGTCATGAGTGATGTGACAGCTGCCATGGATTTCGGCTTTTCCTGTCCCAGGTGCCGGGCAAGCCACTCGTCGCGGATGTTATGCTTGAAGGCCGCGAGGGCCTCCGCATCCGGACAGTCGACGATTTGGTTTTTTTTGGTTAAGAACCGTGTCCAGAATTGCCTGGCCGATTCGTCTGGCTGCTGAATTATGTGGCTTAGGTCATCAGCGTCTGGTGGTCGCACATAAGTGCCCTGGAAGTTATCGAGGAATGCGGCTTCCAGGTCCTCCCAACTCCCAATTGACTCTGTTGGCAAGCTGTTGAGCCAATGCCGAGCTGGTCCTTTAAGCTTGAGGGGGAGATATTTGATGGCGTGAAGATCGTCACCGCGGGCCATGTGGATGTGAAGGAGATAGTCTTCAATCCAAATCACAGGGTCTGTTGTGCCATCGTAGGATTCAATATTGACGGGTTTAAACCCTTCGGGGATTTGATGATCCATTACTTCATCTGTGAAGCATAGTGGGTGTGCGGCGCCTCTGTACTGGGCGATATCACGACGGAGCTCAATGGAGCTTGGTCTATTTTGTTCGGCCCGGCCGGACTTACTGTGTCCGGCACGACGATTGTCGTCACGTATCGTGGGACGCCCACGCGATCCATAGATCGATCTTGATTGTCTTGCCCTATCCTCCAATATATCTCGCAAGTCCGGAGCGTTCCCCAGTGGCCTTGTGCTTTTCAAGTGATACCGGGGTACGGGTCTAGTGAAGGGCCTAGAGGCCTCTCTGTCGCGACCACGGGGTGTCGATCAGCCGTATTGTCTCCTGGTGATGCGGGTTCATATGCCTCCTTCTCTAATCGGGGGAGCAGCTTACGTTTAGGGTAGCTTTTGGAGGGGCATTCGAGCTCATGCTCTTCGGCCGCGAGGACTTTAGTCCATCTGTCGGCTAGCAGATCCTGATCAGCTCTAAGCTGTTGCTGCTTTTTCTTGAGGCTGTTCGCCGTGGCCATAAGCCTGCGTTTAAAACGCTCTTGTTCGACGGGATCCTCAGGCACGACGAATTCGTCGTCGTCGGGGCTTGCCTCGTCTCCGGAGGGAGGCATGTAGTCCTCTACCTCTTCTTCGGCCGCTCTCTCATGAGGGCTGGCGTCCCCTTCCTCCTGCGCTGGATCTTGTTGGAGTGGGTTGTCTTCGGCGCTATCCGGTGTATTATTATCTCCGGTGCCGGAATCTTCATTCTTGCTATGGCGGGATTTAGAGCGGCGCCGCTGACGCCGGCGCTTGGGTTGTTTCTTGGAGGGGTCATCCTCCGCTGCCCCTTCGCCATTCCCATCCTTCGGGATATCCACCATGTATATGTCGTATGACGAGGTGGCATTCCAGTGCCCCGTAGGCGCTGGTTCTTGGTCGTCTCTAGCGTCGTCGTCCATACCGTCGATGTCCTCGGAGTCGTAGTCTAGCATGTCGGTTAAATCATCGACAGCGGCTACCAAGTGGGTGGTGGGTGGGCTTTGAATTTCTTCGTCGTCCGCATCCCAACCGTCCTGACCATAGTCCGGCCAGGGTTCTCCTGATAACGAGAGATATTTTAGCGAACTCAAGATGTCGCCAAAAGGTGAGTATTGAAAGACGTCCGCTGCGGTGAACTCCATGATCGGCGCCCAATCGGATTCGATCGGGGCGAGCTCGGGAGGTTCGGAGTCCGGTGAGGAGTCCGGCACCTCGGAGTCACGAGCTTTATGAGGGACAAAGTCAGTGTTCGGCTCGATCACCGTAGAGGTTGCAGCCCCCGAGGCGATGTCTAGGCATCCATCCTCGATCTGCGGAGCTGGCTCCGAATTGAAGATCAGAGCGGTTTTGAGTGCGGCCCCCAAGGTACTGTCCGGCCGCAGAGCTAAATCATGCTCGCCGCGACAGTGCGGCACGCTCGGCTGTGGCTCGAACCCATCTAGGATCAAGTCCCCGCGGATGTCAGCCGTGAAGTTCAAACTTCCAAACCTGACCTGACGGCCAGGGGCGTAGCCTCCGATCTGCTCCAGTTGGCCAAGCGAATTGGCCCGCAGTGCAAAGCCGCCGAATACGAAGATTTGTCCAGGGAGGAATGTCTCACCCTGGACTGCATCGTTGATGATGATTGAAGAAGCCATCGAGCCTATCGGTGACGACACAGAGGAACTCTCAATGAAAGCACCAATGTCGGTGTCAAAACCGGCGGATCTCGGGTAGGGGGTCCCGATCTGTGCGTCTAGGCGGATGGTAACAGGAGACGAGGGACAAGATGTTTTTACCCAGGTTCGGGCCCTCTTGATGGAGGTAAAACCCTACGTCCTGCTTGATTAAGATTGATGATGTGGGTTACAAGAGTAGATCTACCACGAGATCAAGGAGGCTAAACCCTAGAAGCTAGCCTACAGTATGATAGTTGTTCGTCCTATGGACTAAGGCCATCCGGTTTATATAGACATCGGAGAGGGCTAGGGTTACACAGAGTCGGTTACAAAGGTAGGAGATCTACATATCCGTATCGCCAAGCTTGCCTTCCATGCCAAGGAAAGTCCCATCCGGACACGGGACGAAGTCTTCAATCTTGTATCTTCATAGTCTTGGAGTCCGGCCGATGATGATAGTTCGGCTATCCGGACATCCCCTAGTCCGGAACTCCCTCACCCTTCATGGCCTGTTCGGCCACCTTGTGGAGCTCGACCAGCTGCTTTAGCTGGTCGCTAAGGGGCATCGGATGTCCGACCTCAGCATACTGAGACCAGAACACCTTCTCCATCAAGCTCCCCTCCTAGGCTCTGTAGAAAGCGGCAGCGTCGAACACGCTACGGGGCAGATCTGCGAACGCTCCTGGAGAGCTCCGAATTCGGGTAAGTAACAGGTAATTCACTTTTACATGCTTTCTTTGCATGAAGAATGCCTTACCCGCCGCTATTTTCTTCAATGCCTCAATCTCCTGGAGGGCCTTGTGGGCTTCGGCGTTAGCGGCTTTGGCACTCTCAAGAGCCGACGCAAGCTCGGACTCCCGAGTCTTCGAGTCACGCTCCAAACTCTCGTGTTCCTCCACGAGAGCCTGGAGCTCTTGCCGTACCTCTGCCACCCGCGCCTCTTGCTTCTCTCGCTCGGTGCGCTCCAAGGCTGCACTGCTTTTGGCCTTGGACACCGCCTCCTTCAGGGTCGCCACCTCGTTCGTGGCCCCTACAATACCCACGTTATTCCTGTCATTTTTTGCAACCAAATCCTTTTCATAAGGTATTACTTACCTTCCTTGTCCTCGAGCTGCTTCTTGGCAAGGCCGAGCTCGTTCTCGGACCGCTCGAGGCTCTCCTTCAATGCATTGGCCTCCGCAGTCAGTGCGGCAGAGGTCAGCAGCGCAGCCTGCATTCCCATATTGACATATTTTTGTTAGACTCCTGCGTATATCTTTTTATATCCTCAGTTCGGCTTTTCTTTCTGAACACCGAACTGAGTATCAGGGGCTACTGTCTATGTGGTACTATTTTACATATCTTAAAACTCTTACCTCAAAGCCCGTTAGAAGGCTGCTGCAGGCTTCGGCCAGCCCGCTCTTGGCGAGCTGAACCTTCTGAATCACCGCACTCATGACAGTGCGGTGTTCCTCATCGAGGGAAGCGCCGTTGAGCACCTCCAGCAAGTTATCCGGGGCCTCCGGTTGGACGGAGGCCGCTGGCGTCACAGTCTTTCCCTTCTTACGAAGGGGCCGCCCACCGGACTCAGGAACCACTGCAGGTTCCGGTGCGGAGTCCGGTCCAAAGTCCGGGAGGTTGCCTTGCGGCACCTCCGGGGCCCCCTCCTCCTGGTGGGTCCCTTTCCGGGATCCCACCTCGGCGTCGTCGCGGGGGGAGGAGGCGGTCGGAAGTGAAGTGCTATCCACATCTGACGTACCCAAGGACCCGCTCGATGAAGCGGGAAGATCGTCCTTGGGCGGACTACAGGGTTGTATGCGGCATTAGAAAGACACCATGCGACGAAAAGAAAAGTTATGAGCTATTTGGGAGTCCGTATACTTACGATCTCGCCAGGGGCTTGGCCCTTGTAGGCCAATCCTCGTCGTCGTTGCCGGCGTTGGCAGAATAATCCGGAGGAAGGGTCCTTCCCTTCTTGGACCCTCCGGCCTCCCCAGTTGGGGAGGCCTTCCTTTTCTTCCCTTCCCCCATTGGGGAAGAAGCTTCTTTCTTCTCCTCCTCGTCTTCGCGGGAGGAGTCCGCCTCGGAGTCATCGGACGATGAATCCGATAACACCTGGCGCCGGGAACTCTTTCGAGTTCCCGCGGCCTTCGTCTTGGCCTTCTTATCCGACACCACGTGAGGCGCCGGAACCAGCAGCCCCGTTAAGCGGGTGTCTGCTGGGTCTTCTGGCAAAGGAGCAGGACAGTTAGTCTGTCCGGCCTTCTTCAGCTAGTCCTGTCAAAGGAGAGGGAGTTTAGATCCCACATAGAGTCAAACTATGAAAAGCAAGTGTCCCATAAAGGATAACACGGCTTACCTCGTCAGCTGGACGCTGCAAGCTGAATCCGCGATCTTCAGTAGCGGATGCGGGGGCCTCGGCGCCCTTGAACAGCACCTTCCAGGCCTCTTCGTACATAGTGTCGAAGAGCCTGTTCAAGGTTTGGTGCTGCGCCGGATCGAACTCCCACAAATTGAAAGCCCATTGTTGGCATGGGAGAATCCGGTGGATGAGCATGACCTGGACTACGTTGACAAGCTTGAGCTTCTTGTTCACTAGCTGTTGGACGCAGGCTTGGAGTCCGGTTAGCTCTTCTAAATCGCCCCATGTCAGGCCCTTCTCTTTCTAGGAGGTCAGCCGTGTGGAGATGCCAGATCTGAATTCGGGGGCCGCTGCCCATTCAGGGTCACGTGGCTCGGTGATATAGAACCACCCCGATTGCCACCCTTTGATGGTTTCCACGAAGGCGCCTTCGAGCCATGTGACGTTGGGCATCTTGCCCACCATGGTGCCTCCGCACTCCGCTTGGCTGCCCTTCACAACCTTCGGCTTGACATTGAAGGTCTTGAGCCACAAGCCGAAGTGGGGCCGGAGGCAGAGGAAGGCCTTGCACACGATGATAAACGCCGAGATATTGAGGATGAAATTCGGGGCCAGATTGTGGAAATCCAGGCCATAATAGAACATGAGCCCCCGGACGAAGGGGTGGAGTGGGAAGCCCAGTCCATGGAGGAAATGGGGAAGGAATACCACCCTCTCATGGGGCCCGGGGGTGGGGATGAGCTGCCCCTCATCGGGGAGCCGGTGCGCGATATCGCTGGACAAATATCCGGCGCTGCGCAGCTTCTTGATGTGCCCCTCCGTGACGGAGGAGGCCATCCACTTGCCTCCCGCTCCAGACATGGTTGGAGAAGTTTGAGGTGAGATGTGCGGACTTGGGCGCTGGAGCTCGAGTGTGCGGAGATGGATAAGCAAAGGAGGAAGAAGGCGTAGGTAAAAAGGTGGATCCTTATCCCCTTATATATGGGCGGACAGAACCATGCGTCCCCACCGGCCTGGTAAAACTCGCTTATCTCCCAAGCGCCGCAATCAATGGCGCGGTTGGGTTACCCATATCCGTATTGATGGGAATCCCGGAATAAGGGGAACACGATCTCTGCTTGGACAAGATGTGCCAAGGAAACCGCTTCGCTAAACGCGCTGAGGCGGAACAATAATAACAATTCGAGTAAAGGTTTGGCCGTAGCGTGATGTCATGCTATGAAATATGTCAGCAGATTGAAGTTGTGTAGATATTATACCGTCTACGGTGGTATGTGGAATTTATCTTGCAGAGCCGGACACTATCCTGGTGTTCACAATCTTCTATGAAGAATTCAGAGGAGGAACCCGCCTTGCAATGCCGAAGACAATATGCGCGCCGGACTCGTCATCATTGAAGATTGGTTCAGGGGCTACTGAGGGAGTCCTGGACTAGGGGGTGTCTAGATAGCTGAACTACCATCATCGGTCGGACTCCAAGACTATGAAGATACAAGATTGAAGACTTCGTCCCGTGTCCGGATGGGACTTTCCTTGGCGTGGAAGGCAAGCTTGGCCATATGGATATGTAGATCTCCTACCATTGTAACCGACTTTGTGTAACCCTAGCCCCCTCCGGTGTCTATATAAACCGGAGGGTTTTAGTCCATAGGACGAACAACAATCATACCATAGGCTAGCTTCTAGGGTTTAGCCTCCTTGATCTCATGGTAGATCTACTCTTGTACTACTCATATCATCAATATTAATCAAGCAGATCGTACGGTTTTACCTCCATCGAGAGGGCCCGAACCTGGGTAAAACATCGTGTCCCTTGTCTCCTGTTACCATCCGCCTAGACGCACAGTTCGGGACCCCCTACCCGAGATCCGCCGGTTTTGACACCGACACCCTCCTTTTGTCTAGCAGGCCTCTCCCACCATTTGTGAGACGCCACGCCACCACCAACCCTCCAATGCTCTACCTTTGTCGTTCTCCCAACCTTATTCCTCTGCTACACATATCCATGGATGTCGATAGATCTCCCTCAATACATAGCTAGGT